>NC_138159.1:3815200-3907700 GCF_964199315.1 Orbicella franksi | reverse complement strand
TTTATGATTTGTCTTCGAAGAGTCTTTAAGGACGTTCGCGCCAATTGTTTCTGCGCATCCTTACTGCGCACGCAAACTCACACGGCACGTCATGCACGAGAGCGCGCGCTAAGTAATAAAATAAACAATGATAGGGCATATGGCCATTACTATAGCTTTGCCTGGATTTAACGATCTTGGGAGTTCGGTGACTCCTCCTTTTCTTTCCAGAAACAGATTTTATTTACAATTATCTCCTTATTGTCCAAAAATGAACCAAAAAATCAATGTGGGAAGTTAAAAAAATTTCAAGGTTTCTGTTCACGGGACACCGAATCCTGCCATCTTGCGGCTGCAAGGCGCGTGAAGCTATGGTCGCTAAATGCGAACTTATTCTTTAAGGAACCTCGCCAGTTGACTAAATTCACTTAATAGGTCTACTTAAACAATATTTGGCGGAGAACATTTCACTTCAAAGATCTAATTGCAATATTTTTGGGCTTACAGCTACTGTACATGTGGCCTTATTCGCTAACGGAGCCCGGTTTTTTCAGAGTCAGGTTGTTCTTCCGGGCGTGTTCTCTCTGAACGAAGTCGGTGACCCCACCATTTTTTTTTTACATTTTTGACATAACTAACTCATCATCCTACAATGGTAAAAGTCTCAGAAAAAAACCAATGTTGGAAAATTTTTGCGCGAAAGTCCTTAATTCTGTTAAGCAGCTCAGTCACGGTATTTTGAGTTATTTTGGCCGTGGACAAAATTAGCATTGAATTGAAGGAAACCTGACAATAACAGTTTACTAAGATAGAAAAACACCAAAGAGATAACACGAAACCACAAAGGAACAAGGATGGTTAATGGAGAAGTTTAACACGGATTACAAACAACGAATTACAAAAAAAAAAAAAAAAAAAAAGTAGGCGAAACTTTTCAGGATGATGTGGTTCCTTGAACCATGCGTCGACAGACTGGTTGTTCACCTCTATTCCCTCCTTGTTTTCAGGCTTCTAGTGTGGAGACACGAGCAGGTTCTGTTGTCCAGCATAAAAACAGCTAACACAGATGGTACTGATGTGAAAACTCTTCCCGACTCTGTGTGCGCCTTGGGATCTTCCCTCACGTTTGATTACTCACAAAACCGACTGTTCTGGGTGAATTCGTTTACTCAGTAGTAAGTGAATTAAACACAAGTTGTTGCAGTTGAACACCGCTTTCTAGAGCCCCACGGGGGAAAGAAAAATAGTGTCGGTAGCGGGGGCTCCAGATAGCCGATAGCAAATGACACTAAAAGAAATCCAATGGGAACTGACTTCAGCTCGAGAGAGCAGAGAGTTCGAGAAAAGCGAGCTTGAGATGGCGAGTGTCAACTGTATTGTAAAGCAAAACGGGTGTCGTCCTCAGATCCAACATGGCGGCACTCGAGAAAATCAAAACCTAATGTAGTTGAAATGTGTACCCCTTATGGATCCTGGGTTAAGCTTACAAACGAGTTTTAAGCGTAGAATAAATAGGCTTTCTTGTCACCGGTTGACTCGTTATGCTAATTAAATGCGTTGTTCGCCAACAAAACCAAATAGACCGTTTCCGAATTGCCTATACACCTTATTCCAAAATGGCCGCCATTTTAGTGTTCTTTTGTGCACTTGCAAATTAGCACTTGTTGTCTCGTTTAAGGAAAATATTCTTTTGAATTTCGAGTTTAAGAACGATGCAACAAGGGCTAATTTGCAAGAAAACAAAAGAATACTTAGATGGCGACCATTTTGGAATAAGGTGTATTGCCTCTGTGTCAAAAGTCTAAGTCTAAGTGCGAAACCATTCATACGGAAATGTGTTTCTTCTACAGGTTCATTTTCATGCAAATCAAACTTTCCTATTCGGAAATGGCCCATTAATCTGACAACAGTCGTAAACGAGATAACAATTGATACTTATTCATAGAGGTGCATAAATTGCCATAGAACACAGTAATCTTAAACACTGCCGCATCAAAAATTGCAAACTACCTGAACTATTTCAAATATTCACGAAAAGTGTATTTCAAAGTCTTGACATATATCCTGAAGTCCAGAGGTCTGCGTGTTTTATTTAGCACCATTTTGTGCGAAGTAGAGTTTTTGGGCTTATTTTCCAAATGTTGCGTTATTATTCCTAGTGTGGAGAGCATTTTCCTGAATGGAACTGGTAAACGCATTGTCAACACTCTTCCACCCGCCACCTTCATGGGTGTCCTCGGAGGATTCTTGTATTGGGTCGATGGCGAGGGAACTATTGTGCGAGCGGACAAATTTACCGGCGGAGATGTCGTGGTGTTGGCCACACTGAATTATCAACCGACTCGTCTGCAAGTGTTTGCCAAAGAACGACAGAACTGTAAGTTGTGTTTGAAGTTTCAGTTTTGATTTGAATTGATTCTTTTCAGTTGACCAGCAATGAAAAATTAAATTAAAATGCATTTTTTTTTAGAAGTTTCATGGTTCGTCCTATTCAGCCATTCTTTGCAAATTTGATTGAAGATTTTAAGCATCACTGACAGAACAAAGTGATATGTGTGTGCTGTTTCCGATTTTTACCCGTTTAGACAGGTCAATTGTTGTTTGGTTGTTAGTATTCTTTTCCAAGGTCCCTCTATATCGACAATTTAAATTGATTTTCAATGGACTTGAGATCTTCAGGGTCGGATTGTTCGAAAGTCGGTTAACGTTAACCCAGGATTAAACGTTAACTGAAGGATTTTTTTTTTCTTGTTTAAAAATGTTTTTCACCTCTTATATTTGGTGTGGTTTGATATTACTACAGCTCAAAACTGAAGGGCAAACTATATAAAGAGAACACCTCGCCAAAAAGTTACAAAACTGAAATCAAAATTCTCGCTAATCCTGGGTTAGCTTAATCGGGCTTTGAACAATCCGGCCCTGTTGCATAAATCCCTAGTCTAAACTCAATGGGACAACTAGAACCCCAAACATGACCCGGACAGCCCCTTTAACATGGCGTGACGCAAGCTTTTCTCAGTTCCCTTACCAAGGCGTATCACCAATCTTGTTGAATTCGACCTTGCTTTCTAGGTACTATAAGCCCTTGTTTAAATGGTGGAGGCTGCTCTCATCTTTGCAAGGTTCAAGCGGGAAAGCGTATCTGCTCTTGCCCGGCTGGATTGAAATTAAAGGACGGGTTTCAGTGTGTGAACGAATCTGCAGTCCACTGCAGCGGCCGACTGTTTGGTTGTTCAAACGGCAAGTGTGTGCTGGATTCGCAAGTGTGTAATAAAGAAGATGACTGCGGTGACAGGTCCGACGAGTTGACTGCAGTTTGCGGTGAGTAGCTTTTACACCCCAAGCAGCTAAGCGCTGATTTTCAGTGACAGTGTCTGTTCTGACTCCTTTCGAACAGATCTATCTCTTCGTTTTCGTTTCATGATAATTGCAAGTCAATATTTACGCTAAAATATGGCAAGATAAGGGAACTTACGAAAGAACTTTTGAGGCGACGTTGGTGGAACGAATGAACGGAGGAACGAAGGGACAGAGTCAAGGATGGAGTCTGGAGGAAATGAGGGAGGGAGGCAGTGTTGGACGGACGAACGGACGGACAGACTGACGAACGAACAAACAGACTGATGGATAACCCATAGGCTAACGAACAGGAAAAAGACAAACGAGCTAATGAACAACGTTTTAGATATCACTGACATCAATAATGAACCTGGCATAGATACATCACTATCTTCCCTCCATCCGGGGTCGTTAGTGTCTCACAATGCTGAATACAAAATATTTAACCCTTTACAGCTCAGAGGAAATGCAGAACAAATGAATTTAAGTGTGCAAGTGGACAGTGCATTCTTCAAAGCTGGAAATGTGACTTCGAGCGCGACTGTACTGATGGTAGCGACGAAAAAAACTGTCCTGTAAAGGAATGCGCTTCGCACAGATTCACTTGCGCCAACGGCCACTGCATAAATATCGAGTGGAAATGCGATGGCGACGATGACTGCGGAGATTTTTCGGACGAGACCGATTGTCCCCCTGTGGCATGCCCACCAGGCAAGGCCAAGTGTGGTGATACCAACGTCTGTATCGACTCGTCGTGGTTATGCGATCGAGACTACGATTGTGAGAACAGGTGGGACGAGAGCGAAGAGGTGTGTAACAATAAGACCTGCGAAGCTAACAGCTTTCGCTGTACATCAGGGCATTGTATTTCCATGCGGTGGCACTGCGATGGAGAGGATGACTGTGGAGACGGCAGTGATGAGGGGGCCTGTGGAGCGGAGAACCATACCTGCCTTAGTCAGCAGTTTTCATGTCGCAATGGTATGTCAGTGTTATGTTCAGTTCTGTACTTTGGACTGCTGTGCTTAGGCTTCGGTCCACCATTTTGAATTGTTGACGCCAGTTGTTGCCTGCTACCGTTTCGAAACAGAATTAATTCTCGTGCAAGTGAAAGTCGTTTTCATAGGAAATTTCTCGCACCAGAAGGCAAAATTCTGAGCAGTTAAAAAATCACTCCGTCTTAAATGCCCCCCCCGCCCCCCCGCAGAAATAGCTCTGTGAAAGGTCTAAAAAACAAAACAAAACTTAAACTAGGTAAGGCCGTTTTCAGCTCATGACTTTGTACAAGTCCACAGAAAATATATTTAGATGAATCTGCCGTAAGACGCAAGCGCTGTTATTTTGTCTCTCCAGGTCGTTGCATTACCACGAAGTTTGTCTGTGATGGAGACGATGACTGCGGCGATGGCTCGGACGAGGCAACAGCCGACCACGCTTGCAACCATCGCACATGTGATCCGACAGAGTTCAAGTGTGAGAACACCTCCAGATGTATCGCGATGTCTTATGTTTGTGATGGAGATAATGACTGCGGAGACGCTTCCGATGAGCAACCTAAGGAGGGCTGCGTGTTCCGCACTTGTAAACCAACACAGTTCAGGTAACTGAGTGTTCTTTCAATCACGGATCCCGTGGAGAGAATCGGGCTTTCCCTCTCTCTCACAAGCAAAGGCCTACCTCCAGTCGTACTTTCCATCCCACATCCCTGTAGCGAACAAGAAAGGGTTTTCCCCTTCCCTAGTTTTGCTAGAACTACTAAATCTGGAACTGGATCTGCTGTTGACAGATGTCAATTTTAGAAGATAATCGCCTTTGAGGATTCAAAAGTCAATAACCTATTTTTGGTTCAGCACTCTCGCGCAATGTTATCGTTCGGCTTCAAAACTCTCTGAAACTCTGTTAACAGTTGTTGAGTTTTCAGGACTATGGGCTAACAGTTGTCGTTACACCAAGCTTCAGAATGCAATTAAATACGCTTGGTATGACTTTGTAAACAATTCTAATTGAAACTACTTAAGTAACGTTGACCTCAGAGTACAGGTTTGTGGCAGTGAGTTTGGGTGGCTTAATTCACTGGGACACAGGCCCGCTCACTGTATTTTTTTAAATTTTTGTTTTATTTGTTTCTGTGTAACCGCAGATGTGAAAATGGTCTTTGCGTGCAGAGGGCCTGGTTGTGTGATGGCGAGAATGATTGTGGCGACAACTCGGACGAAACACAATGTGACGACCACACATGCAGCGAAAACCAGTTCACTTGTAAAAACGGTTACTGTGTGTCTAGTCACTATGTTTGTGATGGAGATCGGGATTGCTCAGACAACTCTGATGAAGACCCGGTACTGTGCTCGACAACTGTAGCTCCCTCGTGTCCCGCGGGATCGTTTAGCTGCGGGAACGGGACTTGCCTTCCAAGGAGTAAAGTCTGTGATGGACACGACGATTGCGTCAATGGAGCTGATGAATGGCGGTGTAAAAAAGACGCCTGCCATCGGCCCGAAGGTAACAGATGCTCACAGATCTGTAACAGTACGTCAACGGGCTACACTTGTTCTTGTCGCGCCGGTTTTAAGCTGCAACCCGACGGGTCATCCTGCGAGGATATAAACGAGTGTGAAAAGTTCGAGCTTAACAAGTGTAACCACTTCTGCGTCAATCTGAAAGGCCACTACAAGTGCACGTGTGCCAAGGGGTACGAGCTGCACGGTTTGACAACGTGCAAACGTGTTGATCCCACGGTGAAACCGTTCCTGGCGTTTTTACTCCGGTACGAGATTCGCAAACTCGCCGTGGACGGTTCCTGGGAGAGCGACATCTTACGCAAAGTTCAAAACGCGGTAGCCATCGATTTTGATTGGTCGGAACAGCGCTTGTATTGGACGGAAGGACGCGCGCCGCCGCGTTTAAAACGTGCGTTTTTCAATGGCACGAGCACAGAGGTTATCCTGGAGGCTGGGTTGTCCAACGTAGAGGGTCTCGCGGTGGACTGGGTCGGGAGAAACGTGTACCTCGTGGATAGGATTCAGGACAAGATATTTGTTGCGACACTTGAAGGACGTTACATGAAGACGCTAATATCAGAAGGGTTGCAGGAGCCCAGGGCAGTGGTGGTTGATCCCACTGATGGTGCGTTTTAATGTCAGATTAAAATATCAATTCTACTTGCTGATTACTATACATTTCTTTAATTGTCAGTTTTGAGAATGTGGTTTTTCTTCAAGAAAATATCGCTGTTTATCATTTTCCGTGCACATTGGCCGTTATAGGACAGTCACATTCCCTTTGACCAGAATAGATGTGCACTCCTGAATATGAGAGTACTTTTCATTTTTTTTTTTTTTTTTTTTGGTGCTTTTGTCAAAAAAATAAGAAGACGTAAAATTGTTCATTGTAATGAGATTTCACTTGAAGAGAATTTTGAGTTCTACCAATGTTTTCGATTTTTATTGGTCACTGTTTAGAGGCGGGTTTGACTGACTCAAAAGTAACAATTTGTTTCATTTAATTTTCGATTTGGCTTTTTCTGGTTGCCGCTTTGCAAAGGTTACTTGTTTTCCCGCGCTTTGCAACGGCGGTTGCCAGTATTTGTTTCTTATTCTGATTGGTTGATCACTGATTTCCGTTTATTGTGATTGGCCAGTTGTGGGTGCTTTGAGTAACGTTTTGTAACAGTCACTAGTAAAGCTTTTTTCTCTTGACTCCCATAGGCCACTTGTATTACAGTGACTGGGGAAACAAGCCTCATATCGGCAAATGCGGTCTGGACGGCTCCGGAAGACGGTGGTTTATACACAGCAAATCCATCGGCTGGCCTAACGGCTTGTCTCTGTGCCACATCACCAAGAGGTTATTCTGGGTGGACGCCAAGTTGGATGTAATCGAGTCGTGCGATCGCGATGGCGGGAACCGCGTTCAGCTTAACAAGCTTTACGCACCCCACCCGTTTTCTATCAGCGTGTTCGAGGACTTTGTGTATTGGACAGATTGGATGACGATGGCGATTCACCGAGCGCATAGGCTGACGGGACTGCAGCACTCTGTTTTGTTGAATTCATCTCACAGGCTTATGGGATTACAGGTAAGTGCATTTATAGATCGCTCGGGTTTTCGTGCAGACATTCCCTGTTTGAGGATCAGTTTTTTCCCCGCTTCAAAGAGACGCCACTCCAGATTCCACTCGAAAAATTGCTTACCGTTAACGTAACTCCGTGTCGTGCTGAATGGTTGTTTCTCGTTGTAGAAATCTGGCGCCACACGGTAATGCACTTTCGTCACTAAATGGGTCTTAGGCGCCTTTCTCGAAAGTTCCGGTACTTACCGGTCACGAAAAGCTTTGTTTCCCTTGTTTAAATTCAAGATCGAGATATTAAAAGTTTACAAATTCAATCATAAAAAATATCAGGAAACGAAAAACAATGGACTGGTTTTTGCGCTAAAAGCCGGACTTCTATTTCTTACATTTAGATCTTAAACTATGGCTTGGGGACTATGGACTCAAATCCGAACTTTTGTACCTTGTTGTGGTTTTTAAACCACAACAAAAAGTTCTCACTTGGTCGAATTGAATGCATGTGAACGCCACAACTATTTGTGACAAGTTGGATAGACGTTTGTTTCTCTTTCATGTTTCAGCTAATTCATCCGCTTCGTCAGCCTGCCCTCCCCTCCCCTTGTGCAAACGTCCCCTGTACCGGCCTGTGTTTGCTCAAGCCCGGAGGGGGTTACCGTTGTGCCTGCCCAGACAACTTTCACTTGGCAAATGACGGGAAAACTTGTTTGGACAACTGCACCAACAGTGACTTTATATGCGACAACAATCTGTGCATTCCTCGTGTGTGGCGTTGTGATGGAGATGATGACTGTGGAGATGGTTCTGATGAGCCCCCCTCCTGCCCACCAAGACACTGCTCCCCAGGTAACTTCTATTTAACACCAGCGGGTGATTTTGGCTTAAACTTTGTTGTTTTCTCCTCCCCACCCCTTCTGCCTTTAATTCAGCTTGCAACTGACACCTGTTTCAACTAGCACTTAATTGGAGGGGAGCCTGGAATATGAGTCATCTACCGGGATGAGGCTGTGGGCGGGAGATGGCTGGCATTTCAGGCTAGGGTGGGGGGGGGGGGGGGGGAGGGAGGGAGGAGGTATTTTTGGCTTGAGGTTTTCCTCATGCAATACGAGACGGCACACGGCCGGCAATTGTTAAATTTACACTTTATTGGGAGTCACCGTTTTCTTTCTGTTCATTTTTTTCTTTTTTAACTGATAAGAAACGTTGACCTTCTGCAAAACAGTTATTATAGCTTGAGAAAAATTGAATTTAACAACTGTAAGAAAGAACTGTAAAAACCATATGATAGAACAGGTGATGTGAGATGTTAACCTTCCGACAGTGTTTGGACGGTCATAGACCTGTCAGGTACATTGTTCGCAACTCTCCTCGATCTTCCCCAGTCTATCTAATCTTATTCCATTGTTTTCGTTGCTCTACTTAAGTAAATTTGTATTTTTGCTGTCTCCTTTGAACTGAAAGTATTATTGTGCATTGCAAAAATGAGTTTTATGTCGTGACATAAGCTTATTTAAACTTTAAGGTTTGAATGAATCAAAGTATGGTCGAGCAACTTACAACCAGTTTTGCTCTTTTTACTTGTAGGGATGTTTCAGTGCGACAACACGACATGTGTATCGGTCATCTCAATATGCAATGGAAAGAATGAATGCCCTAACGGTGCCGACGAAGAGTCCTGCAAAGTAAGACAATGCGCACCTTTTCAGTTCCGGTGTGCGAACCACAAATGCGTTTTTCTACCACAAGTGTGCGACGGAACCAACGACTGTGGGGATAATTCCGACGAGAGTCACTGCAAATACACCACTTGCGCCAGCGATCATCATACCTGTTCGGTCAGTGGTCGCTGCATTTCTCGCCAGTGGCTTTGTGACGGCGACAATGATTGTGGAAACGAGAGCGACGAATCACCAGAGATCTGCCGCAATCACACCTGTGATGTTAACACACGGTTTCAGTGTAACGGGTCACGCAAGTGTATTCCTAAGCTATGGAAGTGTGACGGGGAACCGGATTGTGACGACGGATCAGACGAGTCCGTGGATGTTTGCAAAGGTTAATAAATTTCGTATTTCTGGTTTATAATTAGGCTATTGTCGGTACAGTTCAGTTACATATACAAAGTAGCAACAGTACACGCAATAGTTGGAAAGCTGGCTAGAATACAACACGAATACAGACGCTATGCACGTACACCTTGGCAGTATCCCATAAAAACGGTATTATTGCTCCTCCCCCCCCCCCCCCCGTCCCTCCCTTTCCCTTTTCAGTGGCAACCCTTCAAGGATAAGGATTGTTTTTGGAAAATGTTTGAGAGTTAGAGATTGAGACGGAAGGGGGGGAAGGGGGTGGAGGAAAGGGAAATAATTAATCCCTGAGCAACACTTCAGTAGTTTCAGTTCAACACTGGGCATACGGAAACAGCCTACTCATTGAGTTTTTTGTTGTTGTTGCTGTTTTTTCTTTTCTGGACTATTTTACCTCATCAGGCCTCCATTGCGATGCTGGTACGTTTCAGTGTCACGATAAACGATGCATTCCAGTCAACTGGCGGTGCGATCATGAACAAGACTGTAGCGATGGCTCTGACGAACAAGAATGCTTACCTCGCACGTGTTCCAGCACAGAATTCAGGTAAAACCCGGCGCGTGGTGTTTACTAAAATAGACACGATTTTTTTAACTTGAATTTAGGTAGCCTTGGTGATAATTTTGCCGTTAAACTAGGGCTGCAGAAGCTAAGGAAATGATGTGTTTTCAGGGAAATCCGAATTACCATGCTCTTGTCTAAGACGAGAAAACGTTTGGAAAATGCATGTAGTGTTGCTGCTGATTTGACAGTGGATGTCTTGTTATCTTCAATAAGAATTGCTTCCTGCAATAGAGATTCAGACAACTTCAATTTGATCGATCCGTCTTATTATTGAAGTGTTTTAGATATGAGCGCCGAGAGTTTCAGAGAAATAGCAAAGTCGTTTAGCACCCTCGACAATTTAGTGGCAAAAAATGATGATTTTGCGAGACTGATGTCTGTTGACCTTATCGACAAATAAACCGTTTTACCGATACGGCGGCCATTTTGAATTCTATTGTTTCAAATAGCTGTTATGGGATGCTTAGAGGACAAATACATACTAATTTGCTCCCTGAGCATCCCATAATAGCCACTTGAAACAACAGGATTCAACATGGCCGCCGTATCGGTAAAAAGGCCTATTGAAACTCTCTATATGGTCCGCAGTGAAAATTGTTTTCTTGCGTCTTGTGTCCTTGACATAGCACCCGAGGAAGTTGTTCTTTGTACATTAAAATTTAGGTGTGGCTTTGGCCGTTGTATCAGCCGTAGCTGGGTGTGTGATGGTGACAGTGACTGCGAGGATGCCTCCGACGAGCGTGACTGTCCAGATCTGTCGTGCAGAGCAGACCAGTTCCGTTGCAACAATGGCGACTGTATTCTGAACGAATGGAAGTGCGATGGTCGAAGAGATTGTGATGACGCATCGGACGAACAAGGTAATGTACTTTACTGATTTAGAAAAAAACCCTCCTTTTTGCCGGCGGCTCTTGGCAAACCCTTCGGATGAATTCTTGGGCCGGTTTGAGAAAACATGAAACTCGTGCAAACTCGGGACAAATCGCCTGACTAACGTAAGCCACGTAATTTGGTAACGGTTGGTGATCATTTAAATTGTTTAACAGTGAAATATAGTCCAGTTCTGGCCCTCTCTTTATCACGTAATGCCACGTTCTCGAGAGAGTGGGCCCTCTCTCCCGAAAGCGCAGCGTTGCATGACAGAAAGGGACTATAGTAAAATATTGTCCTCCCCTGTAACTAGTTGAACGAGGTTTCAAAGGAGTTTTCGAACCATTTATAGAGCTTAGCAATCGCATGATAATCCTAAAACTATTTTCTTTGGCAGTCGCTGCAGCACCGTTCTGTCTGTGCTAATTTTCTGTCTTGATCGTAATTTTTTTAGGTTGTCCAACTCGACACTGTCCCGCTCAAACCTTTACTTGTGACAACACGGTGTGTATTCATAAGATGTGGATCTGCGATGGAGATGACGACTGTGGAGATGGAAGTGACGAAGCAGCAAAGCTTTGTTGTAAGTGTTTTCTTATGAAGAGTACAGGTTTCTGGATATTTTTTGTATTAAGAGCCCAATCCCAAAAAGGCCCCCCCTCCTTTTACGCACCCACCCTTTTGAGACGAAGAAATTTATTAACGCACCACCCCCCCTTTGTGTCCTTCAAACCCCCTCTAACGCACCTCCTCCTCCTCCTCCTCCTCCTCCCCCTCCCCCCCCCCCCTCTCGTGTCCTTTAAGCCCTTTCTCCCGTCCCTTCTTTTCGTTTAGGACGACAACAGTAAGACTGTGATACTGGTACATTTTTTGTTGCAGCGATTAAGCGTTCGCAAGCCTCCGGTGGCTGTGTTAAGGAAGATTCGAATAGGGTGCTCTATTGATCAAAATGCCGTGCAAAAAATACGTTGTATACTGATAACTTGTTAATTTGGTTGCACGGGGACTTAACAAAGAATTTCTGTAATAATCTGGTTAAGTTATTGTAGTAAAATCTGGTGATTTTCTAAATTGGAGATTAGAGTAGTGACGTCTTCAAAGATCGACTTATAACAAACTGATTGATTTTTTTAATTTTTTTTCCAGCGGCCCACAGCTGTCTTCACACACAGTTTCGTTGTGGAGATAACGTGTGCATCCCCAAATGGCAAGTGTGTGACGGTGTTCCTCAGTGTCACGACAAGTCTGATGAATTGACCTGCGCAGTTATCACCAACGGATGTAACGCCACTCAGTTCAAGTGCGCCAACCGGAAGTGTATAGCTAACGCATTTGTGTGTGACAGTAAGGATGATTGCGGAGATGCTTCAGATGAGAAGTATTGTGGTAAGTACAGAAGATGCATTGCTGCGTGACCAAACGATTTCGTGACAGCGTCACGCTTTGTTAAGTCAATGAAAAGCGAAATTGTATCGGATGAGAGATACTATGTCAATAGATAGATTGTTACGTGGCGAGAACGATGTCACTGAATCGTTGAAATATGTTTTGTTGAATAAGTTGTCCGTAGAATGGAAGCGTCCATCTTAAGGGAGCTCGTCACGGTATTTTGATTTAGTTTGGCCACGGACAAAATTATCTTTAAATTAAAGAAAACCTGAAAATAATAGTTTACTAAGAAAGAAAAACGCCAAAGAGAGAATAATACACCATAAAGAAACAAGGATGGTTAAGGATGGAGAAGATTAACAACGATTAGAAACGACGAACTTGAAAAAATTAGGCTAAACTTTTCAAGATGCGTAAACTGTGACGTCACTCCTTTACACACTCTAAGTAGTCTAGACTCATCATAAGAAACTTTATCATGCACTGCTATTTTCATCCCAAGGTGGAAGACACAAATCTTGTGATGTCGCAAATGGAGGCTGTGAACAGAACTGTACCGTGGTCGACGGAGGTGTGGTGTGTTTCTGCTGGCACGGTTTTCGACTGTCCATGGACACTCGGAAGTGTCTGGACATAGATGAGTGTCAGACATTCGGTGTGTGCAGCCAGCAGTGTGTGAACACCCGAGGAAGCTACAAGTGTCTGTGTGACCAAGGGTATGTCAGTGATGGTGTGCATGGAAAGGACTGCAAGGCAGAAGGTACGTTTGTGGCAATGCAAAAAGGCCACTTTAACATTTTCATTTCCTTAGGCATGGTAGTGTAATGGTTACGGGGTTTGACTTCCCGTCTACGCGTTGTGTTGTGTTGTGTTCTTGGGTAGGACACTGTTAGGGATAACCGGATGAGCATTTCATCCAGGGGGAGAAATAACACTGCTAGTCACTTCATGCTACAGAAACTGGAATGACCTGCTATATGCCACCAGGAAGACTTGATACCTGATCTCTTTTAATTTTCAATCTTTCTTTTATTTATTTATTTATTTGTTTATTTATTTATTTATTTATTGTTTTATTTTGTTTTGTTTTGTTTTTGTTTTTGTTTTTGTTTTTAATCTTTTATTATTTTGTTCAAAGCCCGTACTGTTACCTCTCCATTTTAACTATTAGATATATCTTTCATAGTAAGTTCTGGGGATCTGAAATATTCAAGTTGTGTTCTTGTACAGCGAACCACCTCATTACCTCGCCATGGGTAGCAAAGGTGTCTGTTATGCGCATGCGTGTATGCAGTTCAGGAGTTACCGATTACATTTCTTTCTTCCAGGGAAAGCGCCTTCTCTCCTTTTCCCAGCTGGAGGTGAACTCAGGCATCTGGCATTAGATGGTAATGGTACGGGATCGTACGGAACAGTGGCTCACAGCCAGGGTTCCTTGGGGGCACTGGACGTTTGGTGGGAACAGGAGTTGGTAGTCTGGACTGACTTGAGGAAAGGGACAATAAAACGAGCCAGAATTGCAGGTAAAAAGACGTTAAAAACCGTTGCAACTCCCTAGCGGAAACTCTTCCTATTTTCTGCCAAACTCAAGACGCTGTATTCTTATCCAAAACAAGCCCAGTATCTCTGCGGAACTATGAGCTTAATCCTAAAGCTTGTCCTCACTACGTGGTGTAACTTGTCATCTGGTGTCCCAGTCTTGTTGTCTCGTCTTGTCTTACTACTGTATTCCCACTATATGCCAAACAGTCGCTTTTAAAGGGCCGTCTACTTGTTTACCAGCGTCCGCTTATTCTGGAAAACTGAAGAAAAGAGTGGTGAATGATTGCTGTGAAAAAAACTTGTTATAGGATAATGGATATTGCTTTATGCGTTTTTTGACTTCTATCCATGCGTAACGAGAAAAAATGAACGCTTTTGACTGAAACAGTCTATAGAGCGTTGCACATGACGTCACGACGGCCATGTCGGTGTTCCCAAAAGGAAATGAAATTTCGTCCTTTGCGAAATGAGTTCTTTTCGCGTGCAAAGATGATTTATTGTTTGAGACTACCAACATCGCAGTCATGGAAACCCGTTATGTTATTATCTCTTCTGTTTGCTTTTCAGGTAGAGTAGAATCAAACCATCGATCAACCCGATCCATTAAACAGGAAATACAGGATTTGGATGTACCCGTGGGGAGAGCTGAAGGTTTAGCTGTGGACTGGTTAAGCGGAAACATTTACTGGACTGACGCTAAAAAGAACGTCATCGAAGTGGCGTCAAAGGATGGTTATTATAGATACGCACTTTTCTCTGGACTTGTGAACATGCCGCATGCTTTGGTTCTTGATCCTCCTGCTGGGTAAGAGGATTAAAGGAAAAGGACGTTTTAATCAGTTATGATATTAGCGGTTTAGCAATGACTTAATGGCAAACTGACATAAATTAAGTCAGTAGCAAACCAAACCATGAAGCTGAAGCATGCAACTTATGAAAATCGCGGGAAAATATGTGACAGGTGTAAAGCGCGGGAAAATCTGCGATCTGTGAAAGACGCGGGAAGACATGTAACCGGTGTAAAGCGCTTGAAACGTGTGGTTTTGTCGCGCCTAACATAGGAGAACGTTTGTTACGCAGGCGACCTCAAATCTGTAACCGTTGTAAACCGCGGGAAAACGCGCAATTGTTTTTGGCTGCTTTCAGTTTTTAGCCCTGGGGTTGGATTTTTTTTTCCCCAGTAAAAATGTTGGGTATGTAAAATTTATGTTGTTTTTTTCGTTTCTTCGCTGTAAAGGTCGATTTGCTAAACTGATAAGACTTTAAAACTTAGTTTAATAGTGCCCACAGTATCCAATCTGTGTCAAAGTATATAGTTTGACTCTTGTATCAATTTTCAGGCGGATGTACTGGACCGAAATAGGTTACCAGCCAACCATTAAAACAGCCCTCATGGAAGGAACAAAGCGCAGTATTCTGGTACAAGACAAGCTCAAATGGCCAGTTGGCTTAGCACTTGATGCTCCAGCAAAGAGACTCTACTGGTGTGACTCAAAACTAAAGCGTGTAGAGTCAATAAGTCTTGATGCGCGTGACAGACACGTTATCTGGCAGTTTGTCAACAGTGACTTACCCACCACGATTGCGTTACACGAGAATTTCTTGTACGTCACAGTGCAATCCGGCAAGCTGTACAGGTTAAACAAGTTTGGCCAAGGTCCACTGACCGTGTTGGCGCACGGGCTCAGGCGTCCGGTTGGATTGGCAGTGTATCAACAACAGCAGCAATATGTACCCAGTGGTAATGTGAATTTTTTTTTATTACAGCGAACGCATGCTGTCAATTCAGTGTCAGTCATTAGAGGTTACCAAGCAACGACGTGTGTCCTTATGATGACGTACCGATCTGATAACTTTTAGTGCGTTCGTCAGTGTTCGTTTAGCACGTTCGTGCGATTTTCGGAGCTGTTCGTATGTGCGGAAACTCTTCGGGTCTTTTCCATTGCCTGACCTAAAATCAGTATTATCTACATCATTGTGTCTTCATTTGATTTTACAAAAGTTATCCAAAGTTAACTAGAAAGATATGGAATAAAACTCTGGGAAATTTATTTGGGATCATTTTTTTGTGTGTGTGTGAAACCCTCGCTTAATCAGTTAATGTTTTCAAAATGAACTTGTGAACTTCTTCTCTGAGGTTTTCCGTGCTGCTTTCAAATAGCGTTAGCGGAATTTCTTTGTTACACAAGTTTATAATAGATTGTGTGTTAAGCCGCTCATTGGTAGCAGTGATTCAAATCTAATTTCTTCTTATAATTCGAATGCATTGTCAGCAGACAAGTGATAAAAATAAAGTTGCACTCCGAAATTCTCGGAACTAACATCAAAAGAAATATATAATTATGTCGGTAGTCAGTAAGGAGAAATGATATTTTGGTATCAGTGTGCTTCACGTGGTGTGTTAATTGTTTTGCTAGATGCCGTAAACAACTGTGCAATTGGCAAGAACAAGTGCTCACATTTGTGCCTGTCGAATCCTGAGAAACCTGTGTGCGTGTGTCCCACAGGGGACCCAGGCAAATCTGGAAACTGTCAGACGCGTAAGTCTTGTAGTTACTTATAGTTATTTGTACCTTAACTCCACCTCTTCCTACCCACCCTACCCCCTTCCATCCTTCAACTTCCTGTCGTCAAATTAACCTCTCCCTCATTCCACGACACCTGGCCCCAGTTGTTCAAAGGGTGAACAACGCTATCCACCGGATAAATCGCTATACTGTGGACAAGTGTTAACAAAACAAACTACACTATCCACTGGATGGTGACTTATCCAGTGGATAGCGGCCTGCCTCCTTCCCCGTCGCGTTCAGAGTTGCCAGAATAGACCAAACTTGTGCTGTAGCAGCGCTAATGAACGATCTTTTGTCCTTGTTTTCTTTCTTTGATTACAGCTACCAAGGCTCCCCTGCCTTCTCCGGTTTGTTGGCTTGGACTGTGCGGAAAGGGGACTTGTGTCAATATCAGGAATAATGCCACTTGTTTGTGAGTTTTATTGACTTCTTCTTAGTTCTGATTTGCTGCTTCATAGCGTTGCTATTTAACAAATTGACGTCAGTTTTTTATGCGTCTGTCCTCTTATTGATGATAAATTGCGTCATAACATTGTCAGAGCGGATGGGGAACCACGAGCCGCAGGCGAGTGGTTCCGCAGTAAACTTTGACAATGTTATGACGCAATTTATCATCAATAAGAGGACAGACGCATGAAAAACTGACGTCAATTTGTTTTTTACAATAACAAGACCCCAAAATGGTCAAATGGGGGAATAAATGAGGGCAAAAGACGCCATAAACTTGCCGTAAACAAAGATAAGTGAATTTTATTCAAAATGACGTGAGCATTGTCAATAGCTTTTCTCGCTTTTTGATTGGTTACTTAAAACAGTAAATAAAATCTCATTGGTTAAAAAAATCGACAGTTTGACAGCTGAAAGTTGAACTTGAAAACTTGCATAAAGTAAAATTTAATCCGTCTGTACTCTTATTGATGATAAAAATAAGCCAATCAGCGCGCGAGAAATTAGACAGTTACTGTAAAAACTGTACTCGTTTGCTCGCTTACTCTAGCTCATATGTGATTTGTTACTTTGCTTCGATTTTTGGACCCTGGAATCCCATAAAACCTCCGTGCTGCACCTGTGGGCTAACCTAAACCTTGCACAACCAGTCGTTCTATTTTAACTTCTAAGATCTAATATCAGACTTAGTAACTAGGAGATGCGCTGAACAGTAAACAATGTGCATTGTGTCCGTTATGACTCTTGTTTATGAACAATTGAGAAACTCTTTGTCGCGTTGCGTTACATGTGCATGTGTAACGCGCTCTTTCCATTCTTTTTCACCAGATGTCCTAAAGGATTTACAGGAGTACGCTGTGAAACAAGCATTGAGCCCACGAACACGCCAGCGTTATGTTCACTGAAATGTCTCAACGGTGGATCGTGTGTTTTCCAAGATGGCAAACAGAAATGCAAGTAAGTCGAACAACAAAAAAAAAACGGCATTTCACTCTCCAAGCAACATATAAACAGTGTGAATGAAAGTCATGTTCCCAGAAGTGAAGCAACAAAAAGCCCATGTGAGCGCGTGACGTCGACGATGTTCTATCACTTGGACTATAGTATTGTGCTTGCCTTCAAGGAAGTTTTGTAATGAAGATCGATGTTGTCATGGAAGCCAGCGAGACTGCCATTTTTCGACTTGAATCTATTGTCAGAGAATTTTAGCTCATATGTGATCCGTTATTAAGTTGTCGAATTTTGTCTTACCGTTTGGAGAATTTGGTTTTTGCGTTACTGCTTCGTTAAATTGTCACGTCAGTGGTGTACTTTTGCGTTACAGCAGGATTTAGTTGTTGTGTTACATCAGTGTTCAGCTGTCGCGCCGTTAGCGTGTTAATTTGTTTTGTTGGTGCAACTCAAATCCGTTGCGTTTTAGTTGTTGAGTTGCCATAAAATTAATTGCAGCGTTTCTGAAGTACGTCACTGTTTTGTTACAGCACTATTTAATTGTACATGTTGCGTTTCTCAATACATAGTTGTTGTGTTACTAAAGTACAAAGTGTTGCGTTACAATAGCTTATAGAGTTGTTGCGCTACTCTCCTCTCCTCAGCTGTCTTTCTCGAACCATGGGTGAATTATGTGAAGTGACATGCGCTCTGTTCAGCTGTAGCCATGGCGGAACATGTATTGTGCAAGACGGCAAGTTTGCTTGCAAGTGAGTATTGCCTCCACTGTTTTGCTTTTCTTTCGTAGAAAATTGTCTCAAATACATTATTTGTTTTGACAATTTTCCATGCCTCATATCAAGGTCTGTATGGCTTCTCCTTAGTCGTTACGAGAGATTGCGTTACGTTTACGAGAAATGCCATATTGATGACGTAAGTGTTGAGATCTCTCAGTGGCTGTCGCTCGGTTTTGAATTTTCGCGCGAAAGTGAAAACCAATTACAGACACTGCACCTCCCTTTGAAGAGTTACGTCATCAGAAAGGAATTCTACGGCCCTAGCCTCAGACTTTCTCGAATGGGGAAGAATTAAGCGCGCTTTTAGCTGTTACTAAACAACGGAGTTCTACGAAACCTTTGTGTCACTTTAACAACGGAATAGCGTGAGAAATAGTTTCAGGGCATCCACAAGTGAGATTTCACCGCCTTTTTTTTTTTTTTTTTTTTGCTCTCCAGATGTCGGAAAGGATACCGTTATGTTGAAAACAGAAGTTGTGTGATAGATCCGTGCTTTGAAGAGAACCGAGAACCGTGCGGCGATCTGGACTGTGTTGTGAACAATGACACCGACCAAGCTGTGTGCCGGTAAGATATCGTCACTTATAACACAGAGTTTACCAACTTTCAGTCTGTAAATCCTGTATCACAAACTTGAAAACTTAAGGCAATGTCTCTGTGTCATTTAAGATGTCCAGATGGAAAGTTAGCGAAGTCGTGCAAAGGACCTGAAGTTATGGGAAGAGTGGATAGTGGCGGTGAGTTCTCAGTTCGTTTATTACCAACACACTTTATAGTCCTTCGTATATCTTTAAGTTAGAAAGAGCCACAGCAAAAGTAGTGCTAGGTATCTCTCATTGGACTGGTCACATGCTAGGGTTTCGTCCAACTTGGACAACATATTAAATAGTACCACATGAAAGTACTGCTCAATAACTTTCATTTGAATGGTCACACATCTTTCTTTGGACGAGCAGCAAAGCTATCAAGGCCGAATATTGCCTGGGCAGCCGTTGGAATAAAGCATAAATAGGACACTTTTTGTTTTAGTTTTTCTGATGAGTAATCTCTTTCTGAACAGTGACGCCGCGCATAGTCGTGCCTGTCGTGATGGTCTCGTTACTGTTGATCGCTGTTCTCATCTTGTTTTACTGTCGCCGACGAAGAAGGTAAAACAAAGTTTATGTTTCTTGTAACTCTAGTACTTGTAATGTAATGCTACTCCATGGCGTTGATTTGAATGGTTTTTGCTCTGGAGTTTCATTCACAGACTTAGAAGTTAGAACCACCTTGTACAGCATAATAAACAGTACCACATGAAAGTACTGCTCAATAGCCTTCACTTGAATGGTCACATACTAGGGTTTCATCCACAGACTTCAAAGTTAGAACCACCTTGTACAGCATAATAAACAGTACCACATGAAAGTATTGCTCAATAGCTTTCACTTGAATGGTCACACTCTAGAGTTTTGTCTACAGACATAAATGTTAGAGCTACTTTCTACGTCTTAAGAAAGGCAATCCTTGATATTTTTCGTTCTGTTTGATCCTCAAATTTAACTGCATAGATTTTAGTAATCTGAACAATTTATAACTGAATCCTCCGTTTCCTGTCTAGCACAAAGAAGGCCGAATACAGTGGCATGACAGTGCAAGTCGGAAATCCATCTTTCCTCTATGAAGAAATGCTTGACGACTATGACGAAACCAACGCTGATCCTGAGCTTAAAAGTATTCAAGAAGAAAAGGTATTTAACTGAGAAAAAGAACAGAGCCGGAGCTTATCCCAGTTTTTGTAGCATGAAGCGACTAGGAGTATTTCTACTTTCTCCTTGAATGGAATGCTACTCCATCACAAGGTTACCTCCAGCATTAAGTTCGCCTGTACCCATTTATACACCTGGGTGGAAAGAGGTACTGTGAGAGCAAAGTGTCTTTCCCAAGAACACAACGCGATGTTTCCCGGCTAGGACTCGAACCCGGACCGCTCGCTCCGGAGTCGAGTGTATTAAACATGAGGTCACCACGCTGTGAAAAGAGGGATTAAATTGAGTACGCCGTTCTGCGAACGCTGTCGTTCGATAAAGTTTGGTAAAAAATTAACCTCTTTTAGGGCTGTTTTAACATTGCCAGTGGTCGAGAGGCAAAGAAGTTGTTTCCGTATTATTTGGGTGACAAGTCTTGGAAAACTCACCTCCACAATGTCTAAAACGTTGTCAAATAATGAATTCTTTCATTAACTGACATGGAGGCACTGTGCTTGGCTCTGCTCTCGGGGATTCAAGAGCTTGGCAGTGCGTTAAGGGAGTGTTGTGGGAACCCCCGGAGCGGACAGTCCTCTTGCCGGCTATTAGTGCGTTCAGGTAAAGTCTTCGTTATTGTGTCTGATGAGACACCTTTGGTCCGCATTTTCTCTCCCTTCCCGGGTGCATCAATGGAGGAACCTAACAACGATTATATCCTGAAGAGGGGAGGGGATATGGGGAATTTTGGCTCGAGTCCGTAGGCCGGGCAGGTTTTCTTAGCGACTCATTCTCTAGCAACACTCTAGAAAGCGTTTTTCTATAACACAAAAATTAAATTTCGATTTTTCTTGTTATAAGGGTACAACTTTCTCCAACCCTGTCTACGAATCCGTTTACCGCTCAGAAACCAGTCTGGGCTCGGAGATATTCCGCGATAAAGACCCCCCTAAAGTGGAATTCCGCAGGAGCAAAGTGGACTTTTCAAACCCAGTATACGAAGCGCTGTTAGCGCACAATGGATCGCGGAGGTCTGGGACGGTATTCTGGGGTAGTGCTGAGGACATGAATGGCGAGGCTTCGAGTAAACAAGAGACCGACTGCTGACCGGAAGAGGAGTATCAAAGCTTTTGACGGCCACGTGTCGCGTCGATGGGACCACGCCCTTAATTTATTGATATGCCCTCGAGAAGAATATGCAAGCCACGGAAAAGAATATGTTTCCCAAGCTAAAATGAAGCAATGCCATTGTTTCAAGATGAATTGTTTGCGTGCGAGAAGTTTGGAGATTTCTCGCTTGGTTTGGAGCAATGTTGGCTCAGATTGAAATGAACGTTTGCAAGCTATGTGCTGTGTTTCATTAATTTAATTAGATTTTAATTTAAATCCGGTTATTTATTCTCCTTGTCACAAGTTGCTAGGGACAATTTATACACGTAGATCTAATTTAAGATATATATTTACGTAACTGCAGGAATTTTGTACCACACGCTTGTAGAATCGTTTCAAAAGACGCGCTAAAATCAAATCTAGACTTACCTTGAGGTCAGGCGAGCGATCTTAGCGCACTTAACTGGCGTCCAGTCTGCTGAAAGTTTTGGAGAAAACATTACCAATCTTCCAAAAGAGTTCTAAGTCTTAAAAGGCAGAAACTCTATTTAATTTATCCTCGCTGTGAAGGGCACAATGTTAACGTTAATTTTCCAATGCAAGCTTGATGAGTCAACTAGTTTTACCGCGAAGATCACGTGGGTTTGATAGCCATGGGATTAAAATCCTCAACGTTCGTACAGGGAGATTCCGAAACAGTCCTAATGCTTCCCGAAGTTGTTACGATTATAATACGCTTAGTCTTCGTGCTGGCTAAGTAAGAAGCGGCATCTCGCTTTATAGGAGGAAAACTAAATAAGCGTTGCCAGGTTTGACCGCAATAATTGAGTTATATTAAGATATTTTATAACAATGTAATTTACCTTCAAAACTTCGAGCACAGAAGTTAAAAACGTCAGCTATTTATTAGACGCATGTTAACAGGTGTTCAAGTCTTGAAAATGACGCGTAAAAAGAAATTGTTTGAAATTATCAGGAAGCTATTTATTTAGAAAGTGGATAAATTGTTTGTAATGTTTCTGGTTGCTATAGGTGTTAAATTTTGTTGGCATAGTGTGATGTTTAAACTGAGTAACGTTTAAGTAATAAAGAAAAATTTACGTTCTCGTTGGTGGCAAAGCTTTGACCCTTGCACGTGTATTCCCGCCCTCACTCCCTTCTTGTGCCCAGTCTCTACATTAAGCAGCAGGTCGTAGAGTTGTGAGTTTCAGTCTCACCTTGATACAAATAAAGAAATGACATACATTACTACAAAGTCCTACAAAAACCTCATGCAGAGCGCCCAACTTTTATCCGTCCCATGCATTCTGAATTTCGTAAACAATTCAATGTCAATAATGCTGGGAAAATAATTTACACCTTGATGGATGGGATAAACTTAGGTAAAGGCCCTCTAGCATTAGCAGGTAACCTTCTCCCCTTCACCACCACCACCCAAACAAGGTGTGAGTGAACCTAAACAATAGAAGGCTTAAACATTGCTTAGAGGAAAAATGGAAGGAATGCAAAAACATGTCAAAAGAAAATGGATTAGAACGGGAAATAGCAAATTTATTATATAAAATAAGTGGATTCGCCTAACATGGTTATGTCCTTATTGCCACCCAATTCAAACCACATGATGATTCATTTGGAAGGTTACAACTGTTCTGTTTGTACATACTCCCATGGAATCAGTTGCATTTGGCAAATTGCTAATAATCAAAACCTCCAAAACAAACCAACAAGTCATCTGAACTGGGGAGTAAGAACTGAGGATGCAAACACGATAGCCGAATCAGTCTATGCCCAAGGGGAAATTCCATTCTCTAATTTCCTTACTTTTTACCTCCAAAATGGGGACAGAAGTTGAATCAAATGAAACTATCATGTAAAGAAAAAGTTACCATTTCTATTTACTGGTATTCTCTACTTTATTTCAACTATTTAAATGGTATTCACTATTATATACTTTAGTTATTTCTCTATTTATGTTGAAAACCACAATCAATATTTCCAAAACAATGACATGACAGAACAAGGTTCTCAAACTCTAAATTCCACTTAACTACCATTTTGTAAAAACACACCATTCAACCATTCAATGTCAAGTCGAGTCAAATGCCAAACTGATATTTACCATAGCAGTGGTGTATTATACAATTGCTGGGGTGGATACACGATTTTGGAAATGGGGGTTTGAGATATGGAAAGCAGCAGTCCCCTGTAGAACATTCCATGGGCATCCACCCCTGGAAAAGTTTTAAAATCAAGGTCCTCAGAAATGGGATTTCCGGCATTCTGAGGTCAAGTCAGCGTGTTATATGTCTCATTTTTTTTTAAATAAGGTTTTTGACCAAATCAAACTAAACTGGCAGGGATCCAAGATAACTGGCTGTGTCTCGCAAGAAAATAATGTTCTTTTTCCATGTAATAAATACTTTAGTGGCCAAGCTTGGTTTGGTCAAGATGGCTGGATATTGGCCTCATTCTTTTTTTCATGTTTATGGGCCTTCACTCCATCTTGATCTATGAACATGCAAAAAACAAAGAACTTGGCTAATATCCAGCCATCTTAACCTGACACTTGGTCAACAACCCATATGTACATGTACAGATAATGAGTTATCACAATTTTAATATTGTCAGCAATGCCATCATGTGAACTTCTTCTTGGTTGCTGTAAAACGGGACATGTACTAAAAAGAAACAAGAACCACATGTTAGAAAAATACTCATTCATAACTAAAACCTACAACTTGACTTCACTTTTTGGGATTATTATTTTATCAAGTGTTTTATTTCCTCACTAAAGTATTTATGAATGCTTCACATGAATGCTTCAATGAGTACAAAGAGATATGCAGCAGTTCACATGCACTGCAGGTGGCTACATGTATGCAGCTGGTTGATAAACCTGTTTGGAGAGTAATGTAAATTGTATATATTTATCTACTTGTGTTCTATCATGATCATTGGTATGGGCTATGTCCTTGTCAACTACTACCACATGTTAGGAATCGAGTGAATTATCTACAGGCAGCTGTTGCATATAATACATGTAGGATAGGCATGCAATGAGTACAAAGAGCTATGCAGCAGTTCACATGCATTGCAGGCCTATGCTGCTGGTTGATATTCTCCTTATCAACTCATTGCAGAATACCTGCTCGTAACCCTCAGCTTCTCGCATTTGTTTTGCATCAAACAGGTTGCCATCCACAGCGAGCAGTGAAATCTGTGATTCCTTCAAGAGTTGGGGTGTAATCGCCTCTAATGCTAAGCAATTTTCCTCTAGTCTTAGCACTTTCAGTCTTGGACATCTTGAAAGGCTTACTGGAATCGAAGCAACTTGATTTTTGTTCATATTCAGCTCTACAACTTGCAACTCACTGACTGACTCTGGGAGTGTACGAATTTTGTTATCAGACAAATCAACAACATCCAGATGTCTTGAGGTACCAAGGCCCTCAGGAAAAGCAGTCAGTTGATTTGACGCAAGTGACAGAGTTTTAAGGTGGCTAAGACTTGTGAAGAGGCCGGTAGGAAGGACCTTGAGGCTGTTCTTGTTAAGAATTAAGACCTCAAGCTTCTTTAGCTGAGAGAATTCTGATGGTAAGACCCCTAAGAAACAAAGAAAACATAATATTAACATATCCAGACAATCAATGTTTTCAAATAACAAAGAACTAGACTGTTTTTTTGATGGACACTGATAGGGATGATTAAGATAGCTAATGAGGTGCACAGTGCTTAAGCTGGCTTTTATCATCTCATATCCAACAAGTGTGAGTTGAATAATTGTTTTACTAGAAATGCCCCCAAAATAGAAAAAACTAAAATAAAATAGAATTAAGAGTATCCTTCCCATATTTGTGGTGCATTGTATAATATTAACAATTAGACCCGTAGCCCGCAAGGGCTATGGGTAAATAGCCCATGAGGTGAAGCCGAATGGGCTATTGACCCGTGGCCCTTGAGGGCGAAGGGTCTAATTGTTTTAGTACTACCCAACTAGTTGGACAGAAAAGGCAATAATAAAGTTAGCAAATGCAAGTTGAAGAAATATTTACTTGGGAATAAAACGAAAGAAAGCGTCACGCTCGATTGCGCCAATTTTGCTACTCGAGGACTATTTCTAATAGTCCTCTAGTAGCGCGGCCAATTAAAATGAGGGATTTGCATTAGTCCACTAGTTGGGTGATACTAATGGTTCATATACCTTGATTGCTAAGCCAGCGAACCCCTGAGTTACATTATCCGATGATCCAGTTTTTAATAATATTAAGTATATCTATTCATTAATAGCTTTCGTACTAAAGAAATAATTACCAATATGATTTGATGTTAGTGTAAGACTCTTTAGGGATGTAAAACCTCCAACAGCACCTGGCAGCACTTTAAGTTTGTTGTTGGAGAGATCCAAAGTTCTCAGAGATGTTCCTAATCGTAAAAGTTGAGGAGGTACCTGGGAGAGAGAATATGAAAAATATTAGCTGAGTCTTACATCGCAAACATTTTGCATTTAAAATATAAGCCTTAAAATAAATGAAAAAAGTTTCAGATCAGCCCAGAGACCTTGCCTGGCTTACTTAAACAGCAATCTGTAATGAAATCCGATAAAATCGCAACGAGATATGACTTCGATCTTAGTTTTTAAGCGGGAGAAAATCAATATGACCTAACTGAAGCTCTACACAACATAAACTGAAACTATACATTCAAGCTTATTGTACCTCGGATAATCCTTTACCGCAGAGAGAGCACACTCCCGTCTTCTGTGCACTTTCTAAATGTGGAGCTAGTGAATTACCCATTTTCAAAAGAATCCAGGGAGCATCGGACAATAATCTTCCCCAAACGTCTCCCAGTTTCACGAAATATCCCTTGATCACAACACCCTTCTTGTTTTGAAAGCTTAGTAGCCTGGCGAGAAGGAGGGGTGGTCGCTATTCCAAGATGGCTTCCGGAAGAGGAAGAACTCATGTTCTCCTGACGGGCTCTCCAGGTATTCTGCATTCATTACAGAACAGCATTACTAACATTTTCGCAAGCAAGATAGGCTGAAACACCTCCTTCAATCTTTTTATGTGCATGTGCTAGGGGTTGGCAAGACAACTCTTTGTAGGAAAGTTTACGAAGTTCTTAAAGATAAAGGTATCAAGGTACGAGGATTTTATACAGAGGAAGTTCGCAACAGCCAGAAGGGGAGTAGGGTGGGGTTTGATGTTGTCACCCTGGACGGGCAGCGTGGGCCTTT
Source organism: Orbicella franksi (assembly GCF_964199315.1). Lineage (NCBI taxonomy): Eukaryota > Metazoa > Cnidaria > Anthozoa > Scleractinia > Merulinidae > Orbicella > Orbicella franksi. The sequence continues at coordinate 3,881,043 of NC_138159.1, read as the reverse complement.
GGCAAGAACGAAGGGGTAAGCTGTTTATGTTATCAAAGAATAAGGGATATTTATAATCATTCTCTACAAATCACATTGCAGTTACATAGTTTCTTTGAACTGCTTTGAAACAGGGTAGTGAGGCATTGAATGACCTGCATTGCTAGTGCAGGAGTCACGGAGTGATAAAGGATGCAAGTTGGAGGGGCCCATGTGCAAAGACTTGTGCCCTATTAATTAATTACTCATATCCGTAACAGAATTCTCAATCATGATTGATTCTACGTGCACCTATTTGTCTTGTAAAATTATCGGCGCACGATCACGTGGGTTATCCAATTACAGTTTTTTGTAACTAGATACCTGTAATGAGATATCCACATGGTTCGCACATCAATTATGTGCGCTTTAATGGCTTCTTTTTTAATGTTTTCTACAGATTTTAAAACTTATGGAAAGCACTACTGATTATATCGCTCAAAATAAGTTCTCCAAAGCCTTAATGTTCTTAATTTCAAAATTTGTTGTAAATACAATTAATTAGTATTTGGACTGAGTGGAGTACAATTCAGGGAGTAATCATGCGCATAATTTCAAATCAGCCTCACGCTTCATGCTCCTTCGATTTTGAAATTACTCGCATGATTACTCCCTGAATTGTACTCTACTTGGTCCAGTTACTATTAATAATCAATAAATCAAATCAATGATTAATCAATTGATTATATTACAGACTCTGATCAGAATCATAGCGAGAAATAAAAACTCTAATTTCAGCTATTTTAGTGACTGATAATTTGCAGGCTTTTTGGAGGGAAATTTTCTACAAGTCATTAGCTTTTGATTGTTCAATAGGCAGTGGAATCCAATAATTATGTGCCTATGTCATAGCTTACACATGCACTAAGCCCCGAAACCATCCTTTTATGACCTTTTTCTTAGTGATGGTCAGACTGCCAGAGCAAGAGCATTGCCTTCAGTTGGTAATTACTTAGTGGATATCAAGTCTTTTGAGCAGCTTGCACTTCCAACAATAAAGCTAAACTTGGACAAATCCAAGGTAATGATTCACTCAAAATTCTACTTTCCTCTACATATCGCATGATTGTTGACTAGCGTCTAGGGCACAGTCCAAGTCAGTTATCAGGAATCAAGATGAAATAATCTTTTAGTGTAAATCTTCTAGTGGTTCAAAACTGTATCTAATTACCTCTTCACAAACACTATCCACAACAGAATAGTTAGTAAATAACGTAGCCAATAAGAGAACAGCATGCATGATAGAAATCTAGTACCACTCAATGGTTTCGCTAAGGGCTAGGCACCAGGCAACTTGACCGACTGTGAGGTTAATTTTGCACACCTGATTTTACCATCTAGAGGAAAGTGTTTTTATAAAGAATTTCTGATCTGAGTTCAAAAAGTTTTGCCCGCCTGTGAGAGCCAGCTGCCCTCCCGCTGAAAACATTAATGAAACCCAGCTGACCGGTAGTTTTATCCTAATTAAATAATGAATATGCAACTTTATATGGAGGCTGTCAGTAAGGTGGAACATGACAAAAAGACTTTCTGTGCTTTAGCTCGAGTAGTAACACCCCAGACAGCAGACACCCCAAAGAAATGTTTTGCTATCTTGTTACTCACAGGTTACTGAAGATGGTGGTGCAGTGGTTATAGTAGATGAAGTGGGAAAAATGGAGCTCTTTAGTCAAAGCTTTATTAGTTCAGTTCGTGAGCTGTTTTCATTGCAACAGGCCACAATACTGGCTACTGTACCTCTCACTAAACAGCGACCAATCTTGTTTGTAGATGAGCTTAAGAACAGAAAAGATGTTACATTAATTGAGGTAAGATGTATGTACATACTATTAGACTATTTTCATTCATTATGTGGGCTATGCAGCCCAACATCTTTTTCAACGCATTGCTCAACACAAAAACTCGGCAATTGGGGGACCTCTCCTTGAAGCTCACGCCAGTTACCACCTACTGAATGAGAGCCATTTTAATATTTTGAGAAAGTGTCAGAGCAAATTCGATTGCTTATTATTGGAAATGCTTTACATCAAGAAACTCAAGCCTACCTTGAATACCCAGACGGACTCAATACGTTTAATTAGTAGCATTTTCTTTGTTACTACTTCTTAATTAGCAACCATTGTTCTTATTATTTTTAGATTTTATAATTTCTTAACTTTTTGACTTGACAATGATGTTAAAACGTCGAATGGTCGTCTAGCTTTTGAGCTGTTTTAGCTTTCTTATGTTTCTAGAGAATATTTTATCGCAGTTTTTATAACTAAATGTTTTTCAAAACCTATCCTTCTTCATGTAGTTTCATTCAACAAAATATAATAGGATTTTTTGTTTGCAAAACATTTGTACAGAAATGAGTATGTGAGGGATTTTGAGGACATTTGTTTAGAAACAACCCTACTTAAATATACTTAGATCCTTTTCCCACTGTGGGAAGTAGAGAAAAACAACCCCTTATTTATAGATCTGTTTTTGTTTTGCTTTACCTTTTTGTTTTGTTTCATCCTTCTCCTTGTGTTAAAGGTCACCAGAAATACCCGAGATGAGTTGGTTAGTGAAATTGTGCAGCTCATTGAAGAGTCCTTGGTGAATAAGTAACTTGGGTAACGATCAGCCTCTACACACTATCAACCAAGAAAATGGGCTGCCTTTTCATTGTTGAGGGGTCCTAAGACACTAGGAGCTCAAGCTGGGTTCGCCTTATGTCACAAGTCCTGTTGAGATCGTGGGTGTTGACAATTCATGACAATGTTGTTGTGTTCTGACACGGGGGATAAATTTGAACTCCAGTTCAAAACCTGTTAAAAAGATACCTGCATTTGGGATCCTACTAAGAACTGAAGATAGGAGTCGCAGGGATGAAGAGGCCATTTGGACTCAAATTGTATTGACTAGTGAGCTTACATGTTTGAATACGTTCATTTTCACCTTAAACCCATTGTAACAGCAGACATCAAGCCAAGGCTTCTTAGCAGTACAAAGAAAGATAGACATGTAGGGTTCAAAAAGACATCAGGTCTTGATCAGGAAAAGACACATGTATGTACATTTGAAACTGGGATAATAAAGGGAAAACACAATATTTATTTAATTGATAAAGGTCATGGGTTGAAATGAAGTTGACCAAAGTCAGACTGAATGATAGCGGAGCTCCTGTGTGCTGAAGGCACGTGAGCAGAGCCCCATACCTTAGGCTCTCAGTCAGTGGGGTACCCCCACTGGTCATGGGTTGAAATGAAGTTGACCAAAAGTTGACCAAAGTCGGACTGAATGATAGCGGAGCTCCTGCGCACCGAAGGGGCACGAGCAAAGCCCCATGCCCCAGGCTCTCGGTCAGTGGGATGATCAAAAAAGAGGGCAGGGGACGAGCAGGGTTGCTTGTCGCCCGCCCACTTTTTGTTCCCACTGAGAGTCTGGAACATGTACCAGGGCTCGAAATTGCGACTCACTGGTCGCCAATGCGACCAAAAATTGAGCACTGGCGACTAAATTTTCAGAACTGGTCCCAGCTGGCTACTCGCGTTTTGTCCGATAACTGAAGAAAACCACAACACAACTTTTGTTTTTAAATCTTTATATTAGGAAATCAATTGGATATGGTAGCTAGTATACAACTCACCTTTCCATCCCCAGTAAAATAATGTCTGAATATTACACGATAATTGAAAAAATTGAATGTATTTCGACACGTCGATACTACGTTCACGGCGCGCCATTAGTTTCAGCGGCTTCTTCCGAAACTGGGATCGCAGGCGCACTTCAACGCCATGTGCTTTTCATTTGCCGCGAAAATGGTGGCAGATACCAATTAGTTGAAGAATTACGTGAGCGAAAGGCGTCGAGGAAAGCCAGTACAAAATAAAGAACGGCATTTCGAAGAAGTAGCAAAGGGAAAATACGCAAGGACCCGTGTTTGTCTCACAATGAAAACCCCGCACTTAAAACGTTTTATGCTTGGCTTCATTTAAAATGACTGTGGAGACAACCACCACCTTAGGAGCAGAGACATATCACCTGAGAACAACGGTAGCTTTATAACTAAGTGTTACTTGTGTTGTTTCTAATTGTTTTCGCTCTTCAATTGTGACTTTTTTTGCATGCAAAGTAACGTATAAAATCGAGTTCTTGTGTAAGTTATATACAAAATAAGTAGGCGACCAAAATTTACGATCTGGCGACCAAAATTTTTCCGTTAGTCGCCAGCTGGCTCCCGAACGAAAAAGTTAATTTCGAGCCCTGTGTACCTATCTTTTTCTACGGGTACAATCTTCTTTATTCTGATCCTCAAACAGTTTTACTTTTAATACATTCTATCTTAATTGGCTCATAGTTATTGGACTATGTAATCACTCATGAGCACCTTGCATAGTTCATGTGTCATAGAATTTATATAACTACAAAATTTTTGTAAAACACAGATCTGCAGATGTATTTGAATTAAGAGAGTAATCATAATACATGTACAAAGTAATATATAACTAACTGACAGAGAAGGAAATCAGGGTTCAAAAAGAATTATTTGAGGTTACTTTTGGACAAAATTTGCTCAAATCAATATTTTTTCCCCTAACAATGTGACTCAGTATCATATATACAGTTGGACTCCACCATTTCGAACTCTCAAGGGAAATGAAAAATAGTTTGAAATAAAGGAAGTTCGAAAAAGCTGGTAGTGAATGACTGAGGGGGGAATTTAAAATACCGAGTTTGATTCAGTGGGGTCAAACTGTATAGGGTTAAAGATGATAACATGTCCACGTTCTCCTAATTGAAATACTGAAGAAACTTGTTATGGCTTGTTTACAGCAGCAACAATTAGAAATTGAAATATCAATTAGCACAACGTTGCTACACTGAAGAAACAAAACAGCTACTCCACTTAAATTATACACAAATACCCTTTACCAATTGTTTTCAACATTCAAAAATGGCAATTAACAATATGTTACTGTAAGCTTCAGACCAAACAAAATGATCAAAACATTGCGATTTAAATTACTTCCTTAATTTGAATAAAAGAACAGCACTCCTCGACAAATCACAGTCACAGTAGTTTGAAGAAAAGTTCTCCAACTTGTCCACACACATGCAAACCGCTGCTTAAACTTGTCTGACAATTCCAGAATGAAAATGTCACACCATGTGATCTAGCTGTACTGGTACTGGCAAATATATCATTAATTATCCCATAACTTGAGCAAGGACCATTCATCAAAACCTTAATATTGTACTTAACTTTGCTTTTCAGTTTGGCAGGATCAAACGTGACGTCAAAGCCATGATAACTGCATTCTCTACTGTGTACAATTGAAGAAGGGAAGCTACCAACTTTTTTGACAACTACTTTATCAGAACTGATTTCCTTTACTATCACAGTCACGTTAAAGCTACTATCTTCCATTCCAAACAAGCGGATTCCATGCAGCATTATGTCCCTATCAGTATGAAAGTTGAGACATTTTTTATCAGCAGCATCCACATTCAAAACTTTTTCCACAACATACCTATACCGAAAACATGATTGACATGTGCCAACTCTTTTGTGTCCTTGGAAACCGACTGGTGGTGTTGATACTGAGTTGAAGTTATTCATCATGTTATTAACCTCAAGTGAAGTTAGAATTCTACTGTCAGGTACAACAGTAACAAACTCCTCTTTCTTCATCAGTGGAAAACGAATTTCTTTCACAATTGATTCCCCAACAATGCTTCTTTTTGCATTGCCATCTGTTGACATTCCTTGCCTTTCACATTCCTTTGCTGCCCAAAGATCCACGGCTTTGAACAACTCCACCTCCGAGATTGTCAATGAATCTCTTTTGACGACTGCTTCTAGTAGAGGCCTTTCAATTGTTCCAAATTCCTCTGATTTCAAAGCCTCTTCTGTGTTTCTGTCGATCACTTCCCAGCATTGATCTAGCAGAATTTTCTCATCATACTGTCGAGCATGAGGTAGAACAGAAAATACGTTTGCCGGATCTAATTTTTTTCGCAGCAATCGAACGCATTTATCGGCCAGAGAATTAACCAGGTATTTCTTTGCCACATACAATACTTGCATCACATTGCTTTCGTTTAGTTCCGCTTTTTCGCTGTACATGTATCGCAGCATTTCCAACACTCCCTCGTACTCGCAGTCTGGTAGGTCAACAGAGTCTGATTTCTCAGCCATTTCCCCATAAAACATGGCGAAAAACACGGGACTACAAATCGACAACACAAACTTGTGGGCAGGAATCGCCATCTTGCTTTTCTTGGGAACACCTCCGTCACTCGGTGCTCGAACAACAAGGCTAACATCGCTCAGTAGATCGTTGTTAAACATGAAACTAATTCTTTCTTGGATGCTTGCTTTGCTCTTCTGCCAGTTTTCCTCGAAGACGGCCATAGTTTCTAACACGAAAACCGAATAACCACAGTAAAATTCACTTACACGGTCCGAAGTACTGCTATGCCAACAAATTTCCCAATAAACACTTGCGCGCTAATGACGCGGGAAATTTCATCCTCGATCCCAGAGCTTTCGCTTTCTTGCGAAGGAGCGGAGGGCCCTGGGGTCGAAGGTAGTAAGTTGACTACAAGCAGAGATGGAAAATATGGAATATAGAACGAGAGTCTCTCATTTAAAATAGGATATTTTTTTCAAAAGAACCTGGGCAAACTGATATGCTTGTTGTCAGAATCATGGAAGTGGCCCAACATAGGAAAACAAGACCTTGCTCATGGACGTTGTAAAAGGGACCAATGACGATGACGCTTTTGTTATTTATTCTGAAAAATTAACCAATCAGCACATGAGAATTTCTGTAGTTATTGTAAAATTAAGTCTTGAGGACCAACGTTTATAAAAAATATATAAATAATGAATTAGTTACCTTCCACAATATGGTATCTGTAGTATCGTCCAAGTGCGTGTTCTTTTCCCGAATGCAGCCACAGAAAAGGGGCGGGATTATTATTCCTGACAAGTGTTCTGATTGACCAAAGTTATGTCGCCGTAGTTATGATCTGAATCAAGCTCGGAAACAGATATCTTCGTTTCTCTAGAATACAGCGTTTCAGTCTGACTTAGAACCATTTAAGTCGCCAACTGTTTCTACCTGCATGACATTTTAAGTTCCTTTATACTCTAATCACCCTGAAACGATTATAAAATATTTTGTAACTAATCTTAATAAACACAAACACAGCATCAGGGGCGGGCATCTCGTTTATTGATGCAGGATACAGCGAGCGTTACATCATCATAAAGAAAATACAGCAGTCAATAAACAGAAAAATTAAAAAGCAAAGTTGAAAGAGATGCCTTCGAGTGGCTCTTGCATAACTTGCAAATTCTTAAATAGCCTACTAGCCCCTTAGGGATTCACGCCTAAAATACTTCTACAGTTAACATGAACCATACATAGTGAACATACTCCAGTGTAATTAGCGAAACGTTACAAAATATATTTTGTTTCCGTGACACGAAATAAAATTAGTTTCAACAAGTTATTTTTGTTGAACATGTTTACCTTGTGAATTACAAGCGCTACCCTGATGACATTTATACTCACTATGTCAATAAATCATTCTAAAACGGAAAACAGTACCATTTCTTTGTTGAACTAAACAAAACTAACTGCTTCCATCGGTTTCAAATATCGCATTGGTGGACAAATCGAATGGTATGGCAGTGTCCCTACCTCGAAAGTCAGATATTTACTTTTCACTAACACTATCCGATTAGAAGTCCAGTTCGTAGTTTTCTTGTGTAATATAACAAGAGACGAGAGTTTCAATCGTAATTTCCCATTTTCGTACAAGGCACCAATTGTAATGTTGCAAATGCCACATTTTGTTGCGATGCACCGAATTTTGGCGGCGATTTTGCCGTCGAATTTACATTAACAATTACGAACTTTACTCTGATTGGATATTACCTCCACTATGTAAATAGTTTACCCCTGAACTGAAAACAGGACCGTTTCGTTTCTGAGGAAACGAAACAAAAATTACAGACTCATCCCACGGATTGCAAGTTCAGTTGCAACCCGAAGAGCTATATTTCAGAGGCAATCAGAGCTGCGTTCTACAGTCAATATTTAACATTCATGCTTGCATCCAATATTTTGTGCATGCATTCATTCCTGGGAGGAACACGCATAATTTTTTTTTTCTTTATTTGTTCGTCTGATGAATCAATTATTCATTTAGTAATAAAAAAGAATTAAAAGTCATGAAAGAGATCACACCTCCAGGATCTTCAGAATCAACTATTCCCTATTATGGAATTAATTTAATCAAAATTATGTGTTGAGTGTACCGTAAACAAAACATGCTCTAAACGAAATATCTCATTCGCAAAAAAAATAAAATCTTAAGCTTTTATCTGAATCGTCTTGGAAAACATTGAAAAACATTGAGTAAAATGAACTTACATAGAGTTTGCAACACAAGTTGCAACTATTTTTCAGTAGTTCATCTATTTTTTACATACATACATACATACTTTATTGTTACCTCCCCAATGGGGCTTTTCAGGAACAATTACTTAAATTACTAAGTTACTAATAACTACACAATCAAAATTAATCAAATTTAAAAAAAAAAAAAAAAAACGTTTACAACATTATCTAAACTTTGTAGTCGCGAAAAATACTAAAAATAAATGAAGTTTAGGGAGTATTTACAAAATTGTCTAAAAGCTTATTCTTTAAGATACGTTTAAAAACTTGAACTGAACAGCTTGATTTTAAAAAGGGGTCTAAATTGTTCCAAAGTCCAATAGTTCTGTAATAAAATGTTCTTTGTCCTGAGGCTGTTTTAAAAAAAGGTATATCAAGCTTTTGGCCACTCCTAGTTGTACGCTTGGTAACTTGCTCGCGGGTAATGAATTGTGACGTCAAATATTTGGGGGCGTGTCCGGAAATGCATTTAAAAGCCATGGTAGCTTGGCGGTAGTATAGTTGGTCCTTAACGGGTAACCAAGACAAACTTTTTAAGTGGGGAGTTACATGATCGTACTTTCTCGCGCCACTAACGATTCGACATGCGTAGTTCTGCACAGCCTGTAATTTCCTTATATTTTTCTCTGTGGTATTTGCCCAGACGTTCGAGCAGTAGTACAACTTACTGAAAACCAAGGCATTTATCACGGTTAACAACGACGTTCTGTCAAGACAGTGTTTGACACGGCTAATTTGCGCGAGGCGTGCGATACATTCCGATACTGTGCTCTTAATATGATCATCAAATGTCAAGTTCGAATCCAAAATCACGCCGAGATCTTTGGCTGATTGTACTGGGGAGATGTCTTTTCCCAGCAAAGACAAACGAAAATCATGGAGCTTCGAAGTCATCTGTCGGCTCCCGAAAACAATTAATTTCGTCGTCTATTACAATCATCTAATAAGAGTACAGTGTACGCCTGGCAAAAAATGCTGCCTTTGTAAAAACACTATGCAGTGGTTATCTTCTAAACTCTTCAATTAAAAACTTTCGTTATGATCTCTTTTCACCACTATAAATTTGAGCAATCCCTCTTTTGCTCTAAAATCTTTAAAAAAAGAATGCAAAAACTGAGGCTGCTCAGATTCTAGGTCAAACCACGAGACTGTCAGACATTACGTAAAACCACGAGTCTTGCATTAAAACTACAGAAGAACTGTTACATGTTGCTCTAATCCTGACAGTTGGTCTAATCCTGACAGTTTTCCCATGTCTTAAAACCATATGTGTCAAAAACTGCAACCATATAAAAGAGCCAAACTGGTCTAAATTATATTGCATCTAATCACAGATCCCAGCACGAATTAACTACCATTGCTTTGCCTGAATCCAGTTTGCCCAGACAGTTAGTCGGTTCACCCAGACTGTGACATGTAGCTTTGTGGTCAGTGGATTGAAGAAGGAGAAATACTAATAGGCATGTGTGTAGTTTTGTTTCATTATGCCCGCAACGTTGTCTTTTTCGCTCCTTTTGTGTACAGAATTATCGCAAGAAAAGTTAACACCTCCTTCTTTGAGCTCTTGGTTCACTCCAGGCAAAGGGACTTTCAGCTCGAGCAAACTGACATCCGGAGAACTGGCTATCAGGCAAAACGACAGGTTATCCCAGAAACAGCACTCCTTTGTAAAGTTATAGTAGCGTAAAGAAAAACTCAGCAATTTGTCCCCACTGAAGAGTGGTGGTAGAAAGTAAACTACCAGTGCCTTTAAAGAAAAATGTCACACCATGCGATGTAACTTCCTGGACACCATTGATCCCAGCATGTGACTCAGGACCATTTATATTCGCCCTAACCACATAATGAACACCTTTCCTCAAATTAACTGGATCAAACATGATATCAACACCACTATAGAAATAATCTTTCCTCCTTACAAGAACTGATGAGAATTTTCCAGATTTATCGGCAATGACACCCCCAAGGTGTTTTAACACGGTCAATGTCACATCATATTCATTATTTCCACTGCCAAACAGACGAATCCCACGGATCACTATGTCTTTGTTTACATGGAAATTGATGCTTTGTTCACCACTGAATTTATGCAGATCTGGCTGAATGCCACTAAATCTGAAACATGACTGATAAGGGCCAACTCTTCTGTCTCCTCGGAAACCAACTGCTGAGGACAATACTGAATTAAAATGCTTCACCATGGAAACAACCTCTTGGGGGTTGAGTATTTCACTGTCTAGCACAACAATTGCAAACTCTTTCTCTTTCATCAATGGAAAACGAATTTCTCTCACTATCTTTTCTCCAAGAATGCTTCTTTTTACATTGGCATCTGTAGTCAGCCCTTGCCTTTCACATTCATTTGTAGCCCAGAGATCAACGGTTTGGAACAAATCTACCTCGTTGACTGTCAAGGAATCTCTCACGACTAGTGCTTCAAGTAAAGATCTTTCAATTGTGACGAATCCATCAGATTTCACTGCTTCCTCAGTTTCTAGATCGATCATTTCCCAGCATTAATCCACAAGAATTTTCTCGCCATATTGCTGAGCGTGTGACAGAACACAAAACACGTTTGCAGTGTCCAAGTTACGTCGTAGAAACTCAATGCACTTAACAGCGAGAGAATTAACCAGGTATTTCTTTGCTACGTACAGCACTTCCATCACATTGCTTTCGTTTAGTTCCGGCTCCCCACCGTATATGTATCGTAGCATTTCTAACACTCCCTCGTACTCACAGTCAGGTAGGTAAACAGATTCCGATCTGTCCGCCAAATCCCCACAGAACATGGCGAAAAACACGGGGCTACAAATCGACAACACCATCTTGTGGGTAGGAATTGCCATCTTGCTTTTCTTCGGAGCACTTTTATCCCTCGAGGCACCAACAACAAGGCTTACATCGCTTAGAAGAACGTTGTTGAACATGAAAATGCCTCTTTGTTTGATGTGGTCTTCTGCTTGCAACCAATTTTCTTGAAAGTGAGCCATCATCACTCGGTCTACTCAGGGAATCTCAGGGAATGCTCTTTCGCCTTTTCTTCTTGAGTTCAAAATGGCGTTATCTCGGCGTTATCGTGATACCAGGAGCAATTGAGTCAGCGGTGTTTTGTGAGCAAGATAAAGAGGTTGTTTAGTATGGTAATCGTGTCCTATGGCAGAACGGGGGAACTGGACAATGGGCTTCAAACTTTGTCCTTGATCTTCTTACTTTTTCGAATGAATAAAATATTGGTATACCCTGAAAAAAGGAAAAAGAGTTGCGCATAAAAATCAAACTCGATAAAATATAGTTTACAGCAGCTTCTGTGGATGAATTAACATCAACAGTGTGTTTGGCCTGCGTAGCTTGGCGGCTTTTGAGCAATTTGAGCGCGCTAAGAAAGCGGCGAAGCCGCGATAATGAGCGCCAACCTCGCATTAACGAGCGGAGCCTAAGAGAAAGACAACTGAGAAACCGCCTGCACGGATTACCGGCTTTTTTTGTTCGTCCAGTACGCTGGCGTGCGGGCCATTGCCTTTGAATCAAAAGGCTAACACATCAGTCAAAATTTTAAGTAATCTCCCAGAGGACAGCTCCAAGGAACAACAATGATTACAACGCAGATCTTTGGCGCGTATAAAACAGAAAATAATTCAGAAAGCGTTGTCGAAAGCGCTATCGCGCCTGAATATTCTTCGCGAATATCGCGAAATTGTTGACTGCCAAACGCAAGAAACAGCCGTAAACAATTTGCCTGACGGAAGAGAAGTGATTGTCGTTTTCCCAACAGACTTTGGCAAAAGCATGATTTTTTACCGTGTTTCACTGTTTGCGCTCGCCAGACTAGTATTGTCCTCTACGAGAACCAGTACATGTACCGTTGTTATTTCGCTGTTAAAAGCATCATCGACGACTAAATTTCAGAAATATTATCTCTAAACTTCACAACAATGGAATTGTCGTCTGATGTTTTATGTCCTTTTCTTGTTTGACGACTTCTATCTGGCAACGAAACGGTCGTTGGCAATAGACGTTTGCATTTGCTTGAATCATCAGAAACTTCAATCGCCGCTTGCTTCCCTTTCTGCAGGCTCCAGTAGATGAAATTATGAAGTCCAAAAGCGTTTCTTCTTTTACGTGCACAGACATGGTACACACGATCAGGTGATATGTCTGATCTTTCTATTTCTAGACCAATTTCAGATTTCTGACAAAGTGCCATTTTGAAATCCTTCATGCTTAGAGACCTTGAAAAGGTTTTGCATGGAAATGTTTAAATTCTCCGAATTTGATCTTGAGCGGACAACAACAAAGTCTACAATTATCGTTTTAACTTCTCTCGATTCCTCCCTTGACAGACTTTTTCGGCGTATTGCCCCTCGCCGCCATCGAGCAAACACCGCATAGGATAGTTTTGTTTTGATAGACTCTACAGTATCACAGTGACTTTCCCCAGCCAAGTTGGCTGGAAGCGGTTTCTTATTGCGATCTATGCTCTGATTAGCTGCGTTAATACAATCCACAAAACCTGTCATCGGGTTGTCAAAGTATGTAATAGGGGCGGCAATAAAAAATGCGAGTAATCCAGGCAGGCGGTTCCTTGCGGCTTCGCCGCTTTGTGCGCTCGCGCTCAAACTGCTCAAACTGCAAAAATTGCTTAAACCGACAAGCTGCGTAGGCTACGTTGTGTTTGGTTTGGAAAGGAATGAAAGTAAGCTCAGTTAATGTCTATAGTCTAGTCTATAGCAGTACAGGCTCGATAGCATAGAGATCTCGCTAAATAATATAGTGTGTTTTTGAAAAGTCTCATTCGGACAATCCTGGTCAAAAGTCTTGGGACACTTTGCACTTTTGTTTACATGTGGTCTTTCTGTCCACCTCCCCCTCCCCACCCCCCAACACAATTTTAATGTCGATTCATCCAAAGTAGACTCACTATTCCAGCAAATTTCTTTTTGGGGGGGGGGGGAGGGGAGGAGGGGAGGGGGGTTCGGCAAATTAAATAATCACTTCCCATATAATGCGTCACCAGTTGTCATTCTGTCAACTGTCCTAAGGACTTTTGGCCAGGATTGCAGTACTGCGAGAAATGACGTCATCGATATCTTTACTAATTCGAACCACCTAGTAATGATATGGAAAATATACTACGCCTCTAAGTTTCCGGATGTAGTTTTGTAGGAATTTTACGAATGGTTTATTTTCCAGTAAAACACTCGTGTCTATATAATAAATGAATTTTACGTTCAAGTGGCAAGAACGATATTGAGATATTGTTTTCGTCACTTTATCTTTGAGCCAACATGTAATGTTCTTTTTATTATATGTAGACCAAATATCTGACATTGCCGTTTTTATTGTGTTTCCATACCACCTACTCAACAAACGACGAGAGAAACCGATAGCATTCAAAACGGTGGTTTCACTCTGAAAATGCATCAATGTTTTCCCACCATAACACGCCAGAGGAATTTGAATTTTGTATTTGTGGTTGCGTGAGGAAACCACGTGCGGGGGTGTATCATAATTATCGTAACGTTATCATTTTCGCAAAACTTCGTTAACGAAAAAATTTTCCGTCCACACGAAAACGCAACGTCGGTGTTTTCAAATTCCTGCGGTTTGAAAAGCCTTTTCGAAAAGCTCCTTTTGTAGGTAAGAGAAAAAAACTAAAATAGCGTGCTGTATATTAATATCAGTTAGATCTCAGCTGGAGAAGGTTATTTTCAACAAGATTTTCTGAGGTGATGCCGAAAAACTTTTAGTGTGACACCGCATGTGTTTAATACTGATTAATTAATTATTCACCCGATTGCACCACACCTATATATCACTTATCACTGGAATATCTTACTTTGTATGTTAACCACGTGCGGCGAGATTGCGTCCACCATAAGAGTCGCCCTGGCCTTGGTTTTTTGCCACAGATAAGCAGCATTGATATAACGACATAGGAAAAGATTAGCTTTTTTCTCCTTATTTCCTCAGGCTTATGTCATTGTTCCTGTGTACGTTATGTCATGTTGTTCACACTGGTGACATAAAACATCCAAGTGAGGTGCTTTTACTTTTGTGTGACCTTTCCTTGTATCATGTTATTGTTAATGTCAACAAGAAGTTAGCTCACCTTTGCGAGGGTCATTAACCTAGTGGGAAAGTTTTTAGCGATGTTTTCACTTAGTATATATAGCCGGCGTCACTGTATATGGCAGCTGACGGCCTCATATCGCTTGAAAAACTGTGGGCACTTAAGGTCTATAGAATAGTTTAGTTTTACTAGCTAACTCGCGGCAGTGAACTGTCTGATAAAGCTGGGTGCTCTTTGCACCAAGCTGTACAGAATCATTGAAATAGATCTCTTTTTTTCATACCTGTTAAAAAGTGCTTAAGTTTAATTTCTAAATTTTCATTTTAAACGAACAAAGACAAAACATGCCGAAAGCAAGACTGAATAATCAAAAGTCACAAGACACAAGAAAGGCTAAAAAGAGGAATCATCATCATAAAGAACGAAGCAACTTTAAAATACCTTATTACAAACATGTTTCGCGATTAGATACAAACTACTTTTTGACGGCAGGGCAAAGGGAACAATAAGGTAAAAATTTTCACAAAAATAAAAGCCGGATTTAATCTTAGTAGAAGCCTTGTGTCAAGTAAAATTGCGAGGATAAACTGCCTTTTTCACAGATGACCCAGATATAATAATAAAGCGAGGCAATTTGTAACTCAAAGTCACCGGCAAAACATTAAATTTTTCATGTACAATGTGAGTGGTGTTAAAATCATGTAAAAACATTTCTTTTTGAATAAATGCAGTTCTATTATTATTGTCATGCTTGCCAAAAGTTTGTAATTACTGGATCAGTTCTGTGTTGATAATGAGAAAACGTCACCTTTACTAGAGCTTGTTGGACAATGTTTCAGCAAAGAACATTAAAACGAGATCAAAGATAAAAACCATAGTTCTTTTGCCGATTGCATTTATGGTAAAGCTGTTTAAGGTGAGTTTAAAACCCTTCAAACGTTTCGGCGGAGAAACATTGAGTAAAAATTCAAAGCTTTTCTCATCGCAGTGGAGTGTTTTATATTCAGAATGGAAATCACTTCAAGGTGGTCTATGGATAACTTAGATTTTATGCACACAAAGACAACGATCTCAGAAAGACGATATTCCAAGCTTTTTCTATTCTTATTATTTCCTTACTTCTCTGATATCCACCTGACATAAAGCCTCCCTTTTTCTGTGTAAATTGCTTAATCTGGCTATCAAATTCCAGTTCAAATTATCTGCAATCTCTGACAAATACATTGCAATAATGTCAGTATCATGACTGTCTAAGAACCAATGAAATGCCGTATCATTGGTTATTTACCTCAGTGACGCAGTTTTTTGGCATATTTTCCCTGGCGGCTCTTCAAGGGAAACTTCTAGAGCTCGTTTGATATCTCCATTGTTTTATTCCGTTTTATGTATCAATTGTTTGATATGGAAGGCAATATTTGACCGCAGGATCTTCACGAAAGCCTCTTAGCGAAAAAAAAAATTGATAAACGGCAAATTATTTTTTTCGAATATGATTTCCCCGCGCGTCGAGATAATGACAGATCTGTTAGTAGAGAGTCGAGTGAATGGTTGTAAATGAGCATTGTGGCAATTTTGCCTACCCTTCACTCGGGACAGAGCTTCAGATATAATCCAGACATCAATTGAAAAAGGATTTTCAAGTGTTTAAGAGTCGTCGACGAAGAGAAATAAGACGAACGCTTGTAAATCACTACACTGATAGAAGGCTTAAAAGGGGATTTCCGAACGAGTAAAAAGGTAAGAATATTTTTTACCTTTCTTAGTACATTAACAAGCAGAATCTCACCTAAACGTTGATTTAACCGAATTATTTCACAACAAACAAAACGTCATACATACATCATACTTGTGGCTGTTTTTTTCAAGAGTTGTAAGACCTTGCTTCGTTTGGTTTTTAGTCCTTCGTGTTGTAGTAAGCCCTCGAAAACTATTGGAAACTATACATATATTTTTATATTGGTATAAAGAAGTCGATGTTTGGTTCTAGATTAAAAGTAGACACCTTAGAATACGATAGAATTCACTTCCATCACGACAGATCAGTTTCTAAATTTAAGCAATAGAGCGAATCGGCCTTTTTCTTTTGACAAGCCCTTGTCGAAAGGCCAGAAAATATTCCAGCTAAAATATCTGAATCTAATTCAAAATATTACTCTCATTATTCTGATGTTATAATTTTCCATATTTTACGGCTTGAAAAAGTCTAGCGAGACCGAGCTTGCACCCTTAGAAACAACCATTAATGACTTTTGCTGCAGTCAATATGCATTAACACTGTAATTAATATTCATTAGCAGCACATTATGGCAGTATTTTTTAAATTTAAGTTAGTACTAGTTTGAAAAATACAAACTTTAATATGTTTTTCCTTGACTTTTATGACTAAAAATGCAATTTACTCGTCGTTATGGCAGAAACGATGTACACGGTTTTTGTGTTTCCTGCTACGGTAAGCGGTAAACAAACAAATAAGATCAACATAGCGCCTTAATTTTATGAGATTTGTTGAATCAACAGGCTTCCTTTTTGTACAGAAAGTTTATAATTGTATTTCTCCACACCATCTCCCCAATGCTGTCTTGAACAAATTGCTTCCGATATTCTGGCAATGTGCTGTTCTTTATGTTTTCTATCCCTTTCAACGGAAAAAAAAACATATTATAAGCTATTATTTTAGTTTTGAAAACAGGATTGATATTTTTCGTCCTGGTTGATGGTTTTTATTAAATATCTCATTTGTTGCTTCTTCCTATTTTCTACTTACAACAAAAGAACAGCTGTTTTTCCAATAGTTCTCTATTGTGTGGATCTCACGTAAATTTGCATAATTTAACTCGACCGTCTGCATTAAATTTGTGTTTAATTATGCCAAAGGCCACAAAAAATTCCAAAAGTAACCAAAACAAAATCATAACAATTTAAAATAAGTAAATAAGTGAATGAGTAAATAAAAACAAGTAAAACTTGTGGGAAAAACATCATGAGATTACGACACCTATGTTAAGTACAGTTTTTTTTAAAAAAAATCGAGAATCCTTCAAAATCTTGATATGATTGAAACCGGGGTAACACTGAGTCGTACTAAAAACTTGCAAATCACCACATTTAACTACTTGAACAGTTATTACTCAAACGATTATTTTTACATTCTATTCAAGTTGATGAATTTTATATGCAGTCACACTTTTTTCTGTTTAAAATAAAAGAAAATTTTACTGTGCTTGTATTGTTCTTAGTCCGATTGATCAGCTTCTTAAAGAGTCAAAATACGTTGGTTCTAAAAGGAAACAGAATGACCCTTAATTTCCACTTGCAGATGGCCGATTGATACATGTTTTTTGTTCTCAACTGAGCAGAGCCGCTCACTTTTCATCTGTTCCTTGCTTGAACCTCTGGGCACTTTTGTTGGTATATGTGAGTCTTTTTAGAGCAGTTTGAATTGAGTATCGTAAAACCAAAACCAAAGTTATCATTTTAGCCAATCACGAAGGACACAGACAATCGAATGAACCAATCAAAATCCAAAGTAAAACACGTAGCTGACGGGAAGTGCAGGAAAACGCGTGCGAGCGAGTCACGTGTGGTTTTGGATAAAACTTCTGATTCAATGAAAAAGTCGCGCGAGTCGTTGAGCAGGAGCTTATAACGAGTGAAATTTCATAGAAAAAGAAAAGAATATGAAAAAAATCCCTTTTTAACTCTCAGTAATTAGTAAAACTCTACCATTTACACCTTCGATTTGAAAGAATCTGGAACACTTGGAAAATTGTTCGCCTCTGTCCTAAGTTCCATATCGATGCAATTATCACACCAACCAGAAAAACCTTTAACGGAATTTAACAATTAAGAAACGTAGCCAAGGAGAAGGTTAGGTATAAAAGGTTTTACTTCTCGTTTCTCTTGTTGTGTCGATCAGTGTTAAGCTCGTCAGGCGCAGAACTGACGTTTTACTGACGAGTAAAGAGGAACGAAATGCGCTCGTAGGACGCTCAATTGTGTTTGCAACGCCACAATCAGTCGGACGTAACTATAAACGCTCTGCTCGCCTTAGCCTGACCGCTGACTTCATGGCAAAATTAACTACATGACATGCGCAAGAACACTGTCCTTGACATCGTAGACGCGTAATCAAACATAAAATTTCATCGAAATTTCGATTCGAGCACATTTGTCTGGAAAAATCTGCTTTTCTCTAGCCCAATAGTGTTTAGACATTTCTTCTAGTGTTACTGAGCGAAGCATTGACCAGCTTCGAATTTAAGTATATAATCAAGAGCAGAAAGAGAAGAAGAAATCGAGTTATCAACAAGAGTCTTGATGTACTGAAAATTCACAAAATCAAAATTTAAACAAAACGAGTCGCAGTCATAAGATTTCTGTTTACAGGGCGGTTTTGAACTTGTTGTTGTTGCTGTATTTTGTTCCTATAGAAACAACCTTTTAATTCAAGTAATATTGAAAGTCGTTTAAAATGAAAAAGACGTGAAGCTGCGTTTAAATGTTCCTTTACATTATTCCCCATTGCGCGTAAGCTTGTTCCTTACGATTCAAACGAGAAAACGCTAAATTAAAATTTGTTCATTAATTAAAGTGAACAAATAAAGACGTGAAATGATCTTAATTTTTTTCTTATTGTCCAGATACTGTAGAGTATTCCACTATTGAGTCTTTTTACTGACTGACTGACTGTCTGATTGATACTTTATTTAAAATCGAGCAATTGGGACTAAATGGCACAATGTTTGCCACTTTTTCCGCCTTTGAAACTCCGCTTGAACGTCATAAAAACTGTCAAAGTATCCCCGTTTTTGTGATTAACACACGCCTGCCGCGCTGCCGACACTCGGAATTATTTTACCCCCCAAATGGCTGTCGTTTCGCTCCCGTCCTTAAACCTACCAACACGCAAACGTTAGACCATCTGCAACAACTTAACTTTTCCTTAGAGCCAAACTCGCAACGTCTTTAGACTGACCACAGTTTGTGAAAAGATTATTTAATGCTCAGCAAACTTCTTTCGGCAAATTCTGTGCCATTTACGGATTAGTTTGCATATAACGACATGATTTTGATTACGTGTTAATTTACTTTTATTGAATTGTTGTTAGTAGTTCATCTTCTGCCGTACATTGGGTTCATCCAGATTTCCTTTACGCAGTGCAATTTATTTTAGATGCTCAGCGTTTAAAACCATCTTTCATTTCTTGGTCTGATCCCGGGTTATTCTTCTTTCGCATGAGAGAACAAACATCTTTTAATGAGATCTTCTAAGCTTCAAAAGTATTCATAGCTGTTAAGAGAGGTTATTATTCCCGGTTACCTTTCAAAATAACCACCTGCTTGTCAATCAAAAAGGGCGGAATCTACTCAACCAATAAGAGCAAGTGCGATTTATTCGTTTTAAAGGATTAAGAGTTACCAATAGTTTCACACAGCTAAAGTAGATCAAGCATAAGCAGGATTTGTTCAAGATCACATTTTCTCCTGCTCTAGATTTAGAACATCGCTCGGTACTTGAAGGTATGCTTCAATATTTGATGTCTTTTAAAACTTGCAGCTTTTGGTGGGTATCTTTCTCTCCAGTGCGAAACATAGACACAAATGTTATATAATATATTTGTTTTCTAGTTTCTCGTGTATTTTGCCAAATTAACTTGGCAAAGAGAATCGACTTTAATGTCATATTTTCACTCGATCCTCTGCGAATCTCAGTCCCTTGAATTCAGTGCAGATTGCAAAAATGTGGCTCGTTTGGATCTTGAACCCTTACAAAAAGAACTTCTTCTCGGTGAAGTAATTATTTGATGATCTTAAAAAAAAAGAGCTGCAGATAAACTCGGTTTCCTGTCTTAGCTGATCGTTTTAGGAATTCCACAGTAATGTCTTTCATGTAGATTTCACTTAATATTTTCATGTATTTTTCCACTCCACCAGATTGCCCAGAACTCTGAAATAAAATTGCCTCAGAAAGCATTCGTTTCTCCGAAACGACATTCGACACAAAGCTAACCTATTGGGCATAAAAATACGCTTTCTAGAAAATTGTCGAGTATTAGTGGCTTACTCCGTTCCGTGCGGAACTTTACCCATCGATCGTTAAACACATGACACTATTGAAAATGACAAACTCTATGGTAAGTACACTGTATTTCTCCATGATGCCGGAACACGTAAAAAATTTATAAGGACATCAACCAGTTTTATATGCTGCAATCACCGGCAAAATCTCTAAAACCGAAAAGTCTATGTCGAAGAAAAAAGGAAAAAAAAAAATAGAGTTAATTGAAAAAGCTCTTTCATTTTGGTGCCTGGGTGGGAATGCCGTACGTTCAGATACCAATTCTGTAGCTGTCTTTAGGAAAGCAATATTTATCCACCTCCAACCGAAAAACTTTATATCGAGATTGAACAGTGTTTAGTGGGAACAATAAATTATCTCTATTTGCGTGGGCAACCATTCGGTGTATTATATTTGGCGGACTTATTGGATTTCAAGGTAAACCTACATGCCATCAATTATAAATTTAAAAAGATTTTATGAGAGAAATAACTTCTTTAGAGATGCAGGGAGATAATTGAGAAATGCTAAGTATTAAAATATGACACAAAGTGTAAGTCGTTGGAACATTAATAATCAAACGACTGTAGGATCTAATTGTCAAGTCTGTTAAACATTTGCCGTCTATTGTTATACTGAAAATAGGAACAAGCTTCAATAACAACAAAATCATTGACAGGCCATTTCAACCTGCAAAAAGACACAAATCGCATCATATATGTTTTGTTTACACAATATTCAGGGGCACCTACCGACGGTTTTCTCCAAATGCTTTAAAAGGCTGTTTTAGGGTATGCTTTAGGAGTGCTTTTAAAGCTCTGTAGGTTCATTTTAGGCTGCGCTATAAAATTTTTATCGGTTCGGTCATTCTAGGGGAATTTATAGTCTCCTTGAATTTAAAAGGACTTTTTTGTCCATTATCCAAAGACCTTTGGTCTTATTGCCTTTCCGAAAATCATAGCTGGCTTTTTCTGGTATACAAAACGACATCTCTATCATTCCGAAAAAACGGCATTGATAGTTTTCTCATATCATGAAAGTTCCAGGCGAAAATTTTCTTAAGAAAATTGGAGGGGATTAGAGGTCTTCTGAAAAGATTTTTTACTGAAAGGATCCGTTGGATGCTCCTGCATATTCTCACATTGTTTTAGGTTAAATTAGTATAGTGAGGGAAAGTCTTGTTATGGCTTTCTTCAAATCCACCCGTACATTAATTGCAGTGGCAGATCTAGAGGAAGTGCTCGGGGGGTCCGAGAACCCCTTAATTTGGCTAAAAAAAATATCGCAGAAGGAAGAAAAGCCGGCAGAGCAAGCAAAACAAACCGCCCCCCTCTTAGCTCAAGGTCTGGGTCCGTCACTGCATTGTCACTGTATTTTTAATGTTTCCTAGTTCTTGAATAGGTCCATAAAAACTTAATGGCTTTTGGAAAAATATACCATCGCTAAGGAACTGAAGATGAATAGATAAAAAATCGTTACACCCACCCTTAAAGCCCACGAGGATGGTTGGGTCATGTAGCAGTTCTCGTAAGGTCTCACATGAGTGGCTCGATACCCTTTGAGAGAACAGTAAAAAAACAGCAGAAACAATGCCCTTAGCCCGGAAAAGGATATATAAGAGCTGCTACAATAATAAAACAGTGGCAGCTTACGAGAGCTGCTACACTTGTAAGACCAAGGACTTTTCACAAATTGCGCTTCCAACCCGAAAAGGGATGGTTCAGGAACTGGACTGAAACTTTTACAGTGTAAAAGTAAACGTGGATACCGAGCCGAACTATAATTTTCTTTTTTTATTTACTTATTTTTGCCTCTTTAGATTGGTTATAACCTGAAGTCAACATAAGAGCCATGAGCCAAGTAAACGTTACGCTTTCCCGCGTAGAAAACCTCACCGCCTTGTCAGGGATTAAAATCGATACTACAACTAAAGTAACGATCACTGTCGCCTACGGTATCGTCTTCCTAGCGGCGTTGCTAGGCAACATTGTCGTCATCTGCCTGGTTCTCAAGCTACCCTCGATGCGCTCGCTGACAAACATGCTTCTTGTGAACATGTGTGTTGCCAACTTGCTGGTAACGCTGTTTGCGATGCCTTATTCGATCCTGTATGTTTTCCTTCAATACCGTTGGTTATCTGGTCACCTTGGTAACGTCACATGCAAGCTGGCGCATTTCTCGTACGCGCTGTCTATCGCCGCGTCGATTTTCGCCTTGTTGTTGATTTCACTGGATCGCTACTACGCTGTCTTGCACCCGTTCAAACGCCGCCCGCTTCTGCTACGAAGCACTAGATGCGCGTCGCTGGGAATTTGGATTCTCTCCTGCATCTTCATGTCTCCGTATTTATTTCAGTTCAGGGTCATACAAGATAGCTTTGCCTCATACTGCATTATTAGCTGGTCACCTCTTGACAACGTCACCGCCTCCCAGATTTACTACATCATTGTCTTTGTCTCGCTTTACTCGCTACCTCTTACAGGAATTGGTTTAGCATACAGCCTGATCGGCAAAAATCTCTGGCATCGAAAGATCCCTGGCCAACAAACCATTTCCAACAGGCGCGTTGCCGAGAGGTCAAAACGCAAAGTGGTGCGTATGTTAATCGTGGTAGTCGTGGTATTTGCTGTGTGTTGGATTCCCGCGCACCTTATGCATTTCTTGTCGTATTTTCAAAAAGAAACGTACTTCTCCCTTCCTCCGCTGATCCTGTTGTTGTTTTACTGGTGCTGTCACGCCAACAGTGCCATTTCACCGTGGTTATTCTTAATTATGCACCACAACTTCAGACAAGGAGCTCGCAGGCTCTTCAAGCGTCCTTCCTGGCAGGCTAGTCTACAGCACTCATCTTCAACACATATCGCCCGAGGACATAGCTTGATGTCGCGTCAAGGGACCGTAATGGCAAACCGAAAGCAAGTTGATAATGCAAATGAGGCTGTATAATTTTCTTTGGGAATAGTTGAAGAAAGCTCAGGGAGTAGACTTAATAGTGAAATTTTAATTAAAATTTTAATAGTTAGGTTCCTCCAAGAATCGATAACCTTTGATATCTTAACTGATGATCACGGTCTCAAACCGCGCAGCAAACAAATTATATATAACTTGAAGAAGGAATGTAACCGTTTGCCCGTATACACGCGGGAAAACCTGTAACGGCGGGAAATTTTGTAACGGGTTTTGCACGCGGGAAAACGTGCGCGCGAAAACATATGGAAACCAGTGCAAAGGGAGCGAGAAATTATCGCTTTCCTTATGTTATTGGCTCGACAATGTCAGAAGGGGAAACATTCTATGTGTCCACCATCTTTACTTTAACATTGTTCATTATTTAATATTAGAATTACTGTTAGTTTGATTAGTATGTTGCGAAGCGCGTGTGTACCCTGTTCCCTCTGTGAGACGCACTCAATAGCTAGCGTTAAATACATATAGAACAAAACCAATTGAAAGGCTGACCGGGCGGCTATAAAAGGGTAAATTTAATGCCCAGTATTTCGGTTAGACAGGACTAACCTTCCTCAGGGGCTACACTGAAACTAAGTGTAACCCCTGAAGAAGTGTAGCTTCAGTGTAGCCCCTGAAGAGGGTTAGCCCTGTCTAACCGAGATATTGGGCATTAAATTTACCCTTTTTAGCCGTCCGGTCAGCCTTTAAATTGGTTTTCTGATTTATTTTACACTGCTGATCCTGATCTAAACCAAGATCCAGCTTCACTCCGCAGCTGTTTGTACAAGTGGTCCTTGCATTACAGTTTTTTAAATACATATACCGTGATGCTCTTCAGGCGTGTCTTATCGAAAAAATTGAGCATGCCAAGTGCGTTTTGTAATGGACTCCTGAGACTAATATAAGAGCTCTAAAGTGGCCAACTCTTAGTAAAGAACTCTGTTAACTTCGAATTGAATGACAGTCTTGCCCAAGAGCCCGCGAGTTTTTTTACTCTGCATCACAATCAACCAAGATGGCGATTTGGGTGCTGACCAAGAGAATCACGGGCTCTGGCGACGGGAATGTTGACTGGCAAAGAGAAGAAGTTACATTTTGACACCATTTCTTCGTGCTGTATACGGAAGAATGGATAATCCACAACGCTTTGTAATTTGGTGCATAATGCCCATTTATACCAATTGCCGTGGCCTGGTTGTGGCTTTGTTTACATGTTCAGTGTTGTTATTGGAAATGAATAAAATCTTCTTTCTTTGAGTTTATTTCAAACAGGCAGCAGTGAAAATGAGTTCTTGGAGGAAAATGGATAAAACTAAAACCGCAAATTTTACATAGGCTCGAGGCAACTGACTGAGAAACAAAATATTCTCTTGGTTTGTACTGCTGCTAGTTCTTGTCCCTCTCGGTCAGCCTGGGAACTACCACTGACCGACAAATCTTTGAAAGGGTGCCTGCTGTAAGTGCTAACCAAAAAGAACGCGGGCTCAGCTCTGGGATGACAACATGAAGTGTCTGCAGAGATGTCCCATAAAGTAATTTTATGCCCCAATATGTTACGGTTTGGTTTTAAAGACAAGTGGCTAACGTTGTGTGAAGTACGAAATCCTTTTCTTATCTGAAAAAGGAAGGCGTTCTTTTCTTTGAAAGAATCAAGTCCTTTATACTCTTCTGTGAAAATATGGAGTGACCAGGATCTTTCATCTCATAACCATTGGATTGCAATCATTAGCACCTTCATTAATTTTGCTATGTTGAGGTGAACTGTAAAACCAAAAACCAACATGCATACACGAACATTGGGAAAATGCTGAATCAAGGCTCTCATAGTCAAGAGGCTTCAGATGAGCACAACTTTTCATGTGGTATGTAAACTTACTATTCTGTTTGCTAAATTATACGACTTAACCGAGATCTTTACAACAGTGATGAATCAAAGTTCCATACAAATCCTTGAAAATTGTCTTGCTGTGAGCCTTGGCAACATATGGCGAGAAAAATAAAATTTTGTCAACTACTTCCTTGTGGCACAAAAAAAGATTTTAGAGATTAAATCAAAAATATCAGATTACAAGTGTGTTAAGGTGAAGACTGAAAGCGACTTCGAGTGAAATTGTATTTCATGTCTTTATTTCGGTCCGAGACGATATTTCTTTGCACGAGCGATGACTTTTTGGAACATAGCGAGTTAATTGTTTATTCGCGTGGCCGAAACATACAGGTACTTTATAGAGAACAAGGAAATAAACACGTACAGGTTTTATGAATAACAAGTCTTTGGTCCATGATAAACAGATGCTCTTACACTAAACGGTGAGAAGTACTTGTCGTGGCGCATTATTTGTGTTGCGCTGGGAGCCCATTTGGACATTCCGTTCCGAAACGTGAGCACAAACATCAAGTTAGAAAGGAGTAACGCAAAGTCTTTTGAAAAAATCGGATCTCTCAAACAACCAGTAGTCGAAATATACGTCCTGCTGTGTATAACTTGGAGTTTTGTTTAATTCAACAACTTATCGGCAAATTTTTTTTGGTGTTCATGGTGTATCTGTATTTCTAATACTAGTGTTTTTTCACTAAAAAAGACGTACAATGGTGGTCCATAATGAAAAATCCATTTTACAACCCAGAATGAACGAAATTCCATCTTATTACTCTTACAAGCAATTAACGGAAAAAGGAAATCTTAGCAATTTTCTCTTCCTATTTTCAATGTTATGACATTAGTCATTTAAAAACAAATGTTTTGACATGATTCATTTAAAAACAAATGTTTTGACATGATTCATTTAAAAACACATGGTTAGACTAAAATCGTCTAAATAATTAGTGCCCCTATCCAAAAGTAACGCATGTTAGATCCTTATAACTATTATTTGAGATTTCAGGAGGCTCAGATGTGCTAAATAAACGTTTTGATTGATGAAGCAAAGGTTCTCTTAAAATTTAAATTAATCAAGACTGTTTAGAACCTTTTGTTTATTTTGAAACGGTGAGTTGTCAAAAAAACAACCCAGTTTAATTTGACTACATTTTCACACTGGTCATCGAAAAGAAAAACATTTCTTTCAGTTGATAAAATATAAAATCCAGACTGATAAACAGACAATCAAATCATTTCTTTAGACCTTCTCTTGTGGTCAAAAGATCTTTTCGTCGTAGTTAGTACAAGACCGTGTTTCTCTATGTGTAAAATGTAGGTGCAGTGAGTGAAGACAAAAAAGTTTCGAAGCTGGATGGAAAGAGCCTGTTGCAACAGTTTAATCAGAGGTGTGAAATTTTATATTTCGTTTTCTTTTGTGCTGTTCGATATGACCACGATTGCTTTTGTTTTCACGACGGACGGAAGATAATTTAGACTACACCTTCTAAAACCTGCTATTATTGTCCCCTCTCCCCAGTCTCTCCGCGGTAAATGGTTCCTCCTTTCCATTCCCCCGTAAACTAAAACCGCCTCAGTGAGTGAGAGCATCTCGTCTAGTTCGTTGTGTCCTTCACTTGGATTAGTGTTGCTTGTGTGCGGTATATCCTACTAGTTCCTACAAACTCTGCTATATCGGCACATATGACAAAAATGTACTAATTAAAGTAAGGAAATTCGAGGTCTTATCAGGGGGTTTAAGGAGTACAGGATATTTTGGTAAAAAAAGTAACGTCGGATACAGGGTATTTGAGGGGAAAATAAATGGGATGTGGACATAAATGGGACATACATGGGATATGTAGTAGAAAAATCGTCAATTTTTGCAACTGGAATTAACCGGAATAAGGGATATGTAGGCCAAAAATTAATGAGATGTGTGATACTCAGACCCTCACCCCCTCCCCCTAATGGGGCCTTAAATTCCTGTTGGCAAGGTATTATGCTCCGTTTCTCAGTTTCTACCTTTCGGAACAACTTGAATCTCATACCCCTCCTATAATAAAAGAAACAATAACCCCTTGTGTAGTGCTTAAGCCTGGGGGCAAGATCACCTAACAGTTCGTAGTGTAGCGATGAGAGCATGCTCGTAGTTTAATGATGCTTCAAAGTTTAGATTCCTCCAAAGCTTTGTTTATTCAACGAATGAGACCAGTTTTTAAATCTTGTGTACATAAAATGTGACAAGTGTGGTGACAACTGGGTCTTGATACAAGCATTTATTGGTTTCCGTAACTACTCTTCAAGCCTGTCGGCGAACGGACAACCTATTGAAGTTCCTTCCCGGGCATAGTTTTGAATTTTACAACTGGTTTTGACTTGGCTCCATCACAGTTAAAGTCACTTGTACAAAAGAACATTGGTTGAGTACGAAGCACATAGAAAAGAGAAAAGAGCAATAATCAAGTAAGCTTGGAAATTATTTTGCTGTCCGATACATCTATATATTTAATCTACATTTCTATGTTCTGAGCTTTGTACATTACCGAACTGGTAATTCTATACTTGGGTTGTCGTAGCTAATATGACAAATATTAACAACTAAGGCCGACATGGTTCTAATTTTGTAGGCAGTCTTCGCCAAGGCAAGAATTTTAAAATATTTCCATACAGCTTGCACTGACAGCGCATTTTTGAATCCTACATTAGACTCATATTTCAATAAATTGCGGTCATCAGTTATCTTCCGTCGCATTGGATAGAAATATGAGTCCATTTTCTCTCGAAGTAAACAACCAACCCATAACTAGTGACTTAAATACGAGAGAAAATCAAGTCGAAGGACGATTAGTCTTCTCCGAAGGTTCACAGGAATGTGCTATGTACACAAGACGACAGGAGTCTAATATTACCTTATTCCCCATTAAATGAGGGATCTTAAGCTCCGCCAAGCACACGCCCGGTTTCTAATTCGCATTAACACTGACAAACTCGCCATGCAGCCTAACTTACTGAGGTGACTTATAGGTTTTGTAAGATCCATCATTGCTAAAATTTCCTTAACCGCAAAGGTCATCTAGACGGATCTGAATGATTCTAAATTGTTCCTTACACAAATTTCAAGACGTTTAAGGTGCTATGTTTCCAGCTCAGTCACTGTGACTCATAACATGGTTTTATGGAAAGATCTGTTTCCCCTAACTAGCTCAAGAAAAGAAATGTTGCAGCCCGCAGTGGCAGAAGTGATTTAAGAAATGGAATTGCACAATCTAATCTAAACATATTTTCCAAATAACTTTGACATGACATCAGTAGTTTTTTAAAACAGTTTGCGAGAAAATTAAACAAGGCTTTCCTACGGAGAGAGTGGAATTTTAGACTAGTGCATCTTTCTTTCAAGATTATCGCGACAGAGCTTGAAGAAATCTTCTCTGATAATTTTTATAATGATGAAAGTCATAAGCTTGTCGAGGATATTATCTTACGGCTCTCTTAACGCACGAGGGTTCTGGGATTCCATCATGACCATGGCAACACGATTGGGCAATAAAGATCCGTGAAGATAATTGCTGACCAATCATATGTAGCTCACGTTGAAAAGTGTGAACATGAGGTGAACATGCGAAAAAGAAAATCTTAACTTACTCGTTACAACTAAACACATCGGCTTTAAAGGGCTTATAAGTAAGAGCCCTGCTTTAAAACCTATTTATTTACATTAGTGTCGGTTTGGTTTGTTTGTTTTTAAGATATGGCAATGAAGAAGACAAGACAGAACTGCAGAATGATGCATCACAGAAACAAGTGACATAAAATGAAAACCGTTAAGTCCCGGATACCACTTGACAGAAAAGCCTGGAGCTAACAAAATGATGCATGCATCACGTGGTCTTAGATACGTTCTAATTGGTCTTCTTATGACGTCATTTCCAACTAACTTAAATGGGAAACGGTTTGATAGCGAAGAGAAACGTAAGTTAGTTTCTCCCGAGTTCTCAAACAGCTTCCACTTTTGGGGACAGTAATAAGTGAAACATTGACTTACAGCAATCTCTTTATCGCGTCCCTTCTTTTACCACATTATTCCCCACCAACCTTAATAGATAGAACAGAATTTAAAGGTCTGTTGTTACTCGCATTGATGATGAGGTTTCCTTAATATATGTGTCAACTGCACATCAAAGACGTTGGATACTAGGTAGTGAGCATAAAGAGCAATCTTGGTTGCGGTTAGATGTGTTGTATGCCATTTGCTGCTCAAGAAAACATAGATATAAGAAAAACAGAGGAGTTATCCGTCGACAAAGTCAATCTTCCTGACACATTGATAACGTTATCATCATTAAATATTTGAATTCTTATATGTTGATTCCCCAGGAAAGTCTGCCGAACCAATTAAATCTACAGTAGAAGCTTTATCTGCGAGGCTGTTTCGGTTAGCTAAGCGAGATAAAGGTAAGTAAATTGCAGAGTGAATGATCATTCTGAAAAGGGTAATTTTATTCGCAGTATACGCACATGAAGAAAAACATGACACTTACCCGTACTCCTGTACATTTTGATTGTTACTCCTGTCAAGCCTTAACTGAAAAAAAGGGAAAGCATAGTAAATAGACTGAGAAACAACAAAATTGATGAGTTCCCAAGTCGGCTTGCAAGGTTCCTTGACTAACAATCAATGCTTTTCTTTCACCCAGTTTTGTGAACAAATTGAAAGAGTTGTGTACCAATTGAGAGGGTCTGCAATGCAAGCACTGTGGAGTTTTGATTAGATTACTTGTTACTTTGATTAGTTCTGATTCATCTTCATTGTTATCTTATAGAATCCCATTTACCTCCTCAAATACATCTTACCGTGGTCATTCCAAGTAACCCTGTTATTGGATCAAGGAATTTCAACTTACTCAAGAATTTCGCGCGAAACCTGGTGCAAGAGTTTAGTGTGTCCTCCTCAGGAACCAGGATCGCGATAGTAACTCACTCCTCAACCCCTCGCCTCGCTTTTAGTTGGTACAAGTTTATGAACATAGAATGTACTTTGAAGGGCATATCATCTCTTAGGTAAACATGTGAGGATCTTAAATTACAGTCAATCTTTCTGGTGCAGTACAATTACTGATCATGTCTAACATTCTGTGCCAATAATAAAATGGATGGTAATGTGAGCTACTGCTGTAGGTGAAATATTTGACATGTGTTAAATTAAAACTTTGCATTTGGCAATATTGAAAACATGTACAGTTAAAGATTTCTTTTGTTTGTCAACAGATTTCAGGCTGGACAACGCTCCTCCATTGACAGCTTACTGAACTTTGCCAAAACGAAGCTCTATTCTCAAGCTAACAATGAAACGAATCCAGTGCACAGAATTCTATTTATCATTGCAGAAAGTACTGCTTTAAGCTCTGAAAAGCTGACCGTTCTTCCCGCCAAAAAGCTTCATGACAATGGTATAGAGGTGTTTCTTCTGGCAGTGGGCAAGCACGTGACTAACAACGAACCAAATAAGGTGGCCAGTAAACCCTTCAAAACTCACTTGTTCCGAGTTAACTCGTTCCCAGATCTTCCTAGGCTTTCTACAGCTTTCAAAGGCAAAGGTAAGTTGTTTCTTTTCCCTCATATTTTTGTTCATTTTTGCGTGAAAAGTTGAAAAAAGAGCAAGGTGGTATGCTGGATGATTTTTAAGCAATCTTTGTAGCGTGAAATAGATATGGGTTATTGACTAGACGTGAGGTCAAGATGGTAGGATATTTGCCAAGTTCTCTTTTTGCGTGTTCATGGATCGAGACGGAGTTGAAGTCCATAAACTCACGAACAAAGAACAAGACCAATATCCTGCCAACTTGACCTCACGCTTGATCAATAAAGTTTTTATTACATGGCTTTCGGGAAATTTTTTCTAGCGGGACACAGCAAGTAGTCCCGAGCGGGCAAAAAAACGCCATCTTGTCCACTCGGGTAGCCAATCACAGCGCAGGATTTGGTTCATGGTGCCCTCTCACGGAGCTAGCCATATGATTAGCTCTATTCTCTACCGGCATATGTGACCGAGGTAGGTTTCGGAGTTGTTATTTGAAGAACATGGCAGACTTGTAGCCACAACAAAATTGGCTACGAAAACGAAACTTGAGAACAAAATTGAAAAACTTTAGGCTAAATGTTTTCTACTACTACTTACTTAGCTTCTTTGTGCCTCGTGGCACATAAGGCCTCAGCTAAATGTTTCAAGGGTTTATTATTCAAGACATATCTCCTCTAAAAACTGAGTCCCTGAAACAATAATTTCTGATTAAAATTTTACGTCCCATCTCTCTATTTCACAGGATTCAATCATAGCTGCTCTGGTGAAGGATTCGTGTACGATGAATGCAATCGCCGTTGTCGCTGTAAAGACGACCATCTTACTGACTGTTACAGAATACGAAAGGACTTCATATCAATGCCCCTTGAGGAGCGCCGTCGATACGTCGAGGCCTTAAGAGTGGTATCCAGTGAGGCTCCTTATAAAAGTACCTATGATCTTGTTACCATGCTTCATCCGAAATTCTTCTACATCATCCACGAGAAACCATTCTTCTTCCCCTGGCATCGCTGGTATTTGTTTGTCTTCGAAAATTTACTTCGTCACGTAGATTGTCGTGTGACAGTGCCCTATTGGAACTGGGCACGAGCAGTGTCACGCAAGCGCACGTGGCGACAAACAGACATTCGGGATATTTGGAACCCGGGGCCTCACGGCCTGGGCGGTAACGGTGAACATGGATCCGGGTGCGTCCGTACGGGACCTTTTAAGGCCGGGAAGTGGTCGTTGCCGAGCTGGTTGAGTTCTGAGTGCCTGTCCAGAAATTTCGATCACAAATATTATTTACCAGGAGAATGGTATGTCAACTATCTGATTAAAATTCCTAGGAATGAATTTCACAAATTCGAATCTGGTGTCAGAGACTACATGCACAATGATCTACATAATGCCGTCGGGGGAACGATGGCGCTAGACGAATCTGCAAATGCACCCGAGTTCTGGAGCCACCATGCTTTCCTGGACAAGATATGGTCAAACTGGCAGGATCGGGGACCGAAATATAAATTTTTGTACTATAGGAGCATAAACAGAACTCTCCCAGGCAGCAATCACTTCGGGTGGGAGTTTATGGACCTCCAAAATCAACCCCATTGTATAAAGATCCTGTATGACGAGTCACATGACGAGAAGGTACCCGATGGAACTGATGACGGTTCAGACAGTAACCGCGATGACCTTATTAAATATTATATTGATAACGACGATGACGATGAAGATGATGACGATTTCGACGATGATGATGTTGATCTAAGAGACGAAACGGCATAAACTAACTCTAATAACTAACCACAAATGCAAAGGGTGGTATCTGTTCACCACTTGGGTTGAAACAGTTTTGTTATAAGAGCTGTTTTTCATTGATACGCTGAAGAACTACCTTTTCTCCTTAGTAACGTATAGGGTTATACTTTTTGCCCGAGACATTCGACGTTTTCAGTAGGTTGCCCAGTAAAAAGCACTGCGAAATTTTCGCATAATCCTATTCAACAATTAGATAATGGGCTCAAGATTTCTATGAGGTGGTAACTTCGGAAAAACGAGAGAACGTCGACGCGATTTCGCAGACGACCTCCAGTCACTGCACACAAATGACTGATAGTATACGAGTAGCTCAGCCAAGCAGATTGCAGCATTTCAATTAGTATACTAGCAGAATTCTACTAATTAACAATTAGACCCGCAGCCCGCAAGGGCTACGGGTCAGTAGCCCATGAGGCGAAGCCGAATAGGCTATTGACCCGTGGCCTTTGAGGGCGAAGGGAATCACCCAACTAGTATCACCCAGCTAGTCGGACAGAAAAAGCAATAATAAAGCTTACAAATGCAAGTTGGAGAAAAAATAAAACGAAAGAAAGTGTCACGCTCGATTGCACCAATTTCGCTACTCGAGGACTATTACTAATAGTCCTCTAGTGGCTTAGCCAATTAAAATGTAGGATTTGCATTAGTCCACTAGTTGGGTGATACTAAATTTAATTATAAATGCATTCTATTCATGACTGACGTTCTTGTATGACACACGAAAAAGCTGTAAGGATAATTGAGTCTGGGGTATTATTCTGACTATAAAATGTTTCAGCAAGCAACCGCGCACCGTGATCCTGCTGGTACGGTGGATCAATAGTGATCTAATCGGCTTCACATGGAAAATGAATAAAATAAAAGCAGAAACCGACGCGACATCGGATGATTTATAAGGTGTACTATATTTCGGCTTGTCAAACCAGCCTTCTTCACTGGTACAATGAGAATTTTACCTACTACAGCCCGGCCAGAACATTTCCTTTCCTCTTTTAACCACGCTGCTAACGACATGTAATTGTTCCTCATCGAAAAAAGCTTTCCAACCGAGACTCTATCCGTAAGGCCAGGGAAGCTTTTTTTTTTCTTTAGTTCACTACAAAGATATTGCATAATCAGTACATAAATCCTTTCTCCTGCAAAGCTCTAGGAGCCAAAGAACACTTTAAACAAAACCTAATAAACTGAGTAGAAGTAGAAGGTAGAAGGTAGAAGGTAAAAGGTAGAAGGTAGAAGGTAGAAGGTAGAAGGTAGAAGGTAGAAGGTAGAAGGTAGAAGGTAGAAGGTAGAAGGTAGAAGGTAGAAGGTAGAAGGTAGAAGGTAGAAGGTAGAAGGTAGAAGGTAGAAGGTAGAAGTATTAAGTACTTTTCGCTGGTTTTAAGTCGACTTTTACAAAGGACAAAACATTCGGACTGTCACACGGTTTGAATTTTTAAGAACTTCCCTCACCCACAATGCCTCGCGCACTAAGCATTGTTAGCCTGCAGTGCAGGCGGTTTTAACGTTCACAATCGTGGAGAGTTGGAACGCAATTTTTTCCCTCTCCCAAACCGTCCGCTTTTTGTCTAATCCAATATGGCGTCCTGAACACTCGATGAGGGGATATGTGCACTCTCTCGCCCAAACTACGCCTGTACCGCAGGTTAAGGTCACTTGAAAATGGTTGAAAATGTCACAGCGCGCATTTTTTTTTTTTACATGTGAAGATTTAAAATTCAGAACGGTTTTTGATAAAGGGAAATAAAAGTGTCTCTTTCTTCACGAACCCATCATGATTCTTTTTGCATCTTAAGTGGATTGTATAGAAGTATTGTATATATCTAAATACCTATGGTGGAATGCATTAAATTATGTCGGGTTTTATTAATTATAGATGCAAGGAAATTTCCCATATTTCTATTGTTTTGTTTTCGAAATCGAACGAGGAATGAATTGCTGGTCTCTTGAGATTTTAGTCATAAAACTAATTTATTCAACAGCCTGTTAACTTTTTTTCTAACGGTTAACAGTTCAATTCATAGTATCGGCATTACCAAAGATTTAAAACATGGAGCGCTACAGCAAAATTAAACGAATTGGTTCAGGAACGTTTGGCCAAGCTTGGCTGGTTGAGTCAACAGTGAGCAAGAGAATGTACGCTTTGAAAGAATTGGGTGTCACGGCCATGTCTGAACAAGACCGCCAGCTTGCGTTGAACGAAGCGAAGATTTTGTCAAAGCTGAAGCACAAGAACATTGTGCGTTACAAGGAGGCGTTTGTTGATCAAGGAAAGTTGTGTATCGCAATGGAATTTGCCGAAAAAGGTAAGTGGAAAAATAAACAATAATTTCTCAGATTTTTGAACTTTGGAGGAAAAATCAAGAAGATAAAAAGTATCCATCGTTTGCGCAGCGTTGGTTTTCTACCTAAAATTTTTTGCGTTAACAAAGCCGGCCACTACTAAATGTCGAAGGACGTTCGTCTAACACACTATTTCCAATCAATTTATAGACAAAATCACCGTTTAGAGCCCGGGAGGATGGCATGACTCATTCACCAAACGAGGAATTAGCCACAGGCTTCTCATCATGTGTTTACAGACTGTAATACAACCGTACCTTAGTAACCTTTAAGCAAACGAACATAACGTATAATCACCACTTTCTGAAAACTAATCCATCTCTGTTTAGGGACGGACCATTATTTTTTGAAATGGGGGAGGAAGGGTGGGTTGGACAATTTTCTGGGGCGTGAAAATTATTTCTCACCTTTAGGTTGTGCATTGTTTTTTTGGTGGGCAAAAGCTTGTGCAAGTTTTTTTAAAGTCAAACACGGGACCTGAATAGTATACTAAAAAGCACTTGCTCGATTTTTTTCCCTCATGGCCTCCCTTGTAGGATTTTTTTGCCAGCGATTTTGCTGTTCAGGAGTATTTTGTGGGAAATCGTCCATCCCATCAAAATTGTAATTGTCCGTCCCTTAAAATCATAGTAACAATTTCAGAATAAAAACTAGCGATAAAAAACGACGTTTCGATCTACCTGAGATCATTTTCAAGTTGTAGAAAAAGCGAATGAAATATACATGTATAAGTACAAATAGGGCGTGAGAATGTCCAATGATGAAATATGTCAATACAAGCGCTGTGTTAAAATAACAAAATGCTATAAAAAACTATATAAATAACTTTGCACGGATTGAATCTGACTGTTTGTTCAAAGTTGGCTTAAGCTCCTTTGCAAACAGCATTTCGTAGATCAGGCAGTTGAATTCACTTTGGCACTTTCTCAAGATCTTGAAATCACGATATATGTCACTTGGGACTGTTCCATGTTGCTCTTTACTGTGGTTCCCGATTGAAGACGATCCTTTGTGTTTCTCAATCAACGCGCTGATAGAGGTGTCGGCACGTAAACCCGACGTGGTTTGCATCGCACAAACCACACTTGTAGTAGTAAGCAATTTCGCAGACAAATTATATGTAAGAGAATTCTAACTTTTTTTTTAAAACAGGAGATTTATACACCAGAATTAGGGAGAGGAATGGATTATACTTTCCAGAAACGGTAAGTTTAAAGAAATTAACACTTGTAGCCATGATGCCAAAATTCAAATTATCCTAACCGGTTCTCCATAGTTAGACTGATTTTATGATTAACTCATCAAGACAATTTTCACCTTTCCGGCCTTACCTCTATCCCTTTTCCTATATATTTGATATGGTAATATCTTTTGGGGAGATAGCAACAATTAATTAGATTGTAATTCAATTTCTCCTTACAGACTTCTATGCATTTCAGCATCGTTCTATTGTGAGAGTTATTTGCGGAGACTTTCTTACTCTTCTGATTGAAAGCCGTGTTTTCATTTCCCACACGCTTGACGTTAACGTTTAATACATTGATGTTTTGAAGTGAAATAAGATGCTGACTTCTTAGTTAGGATGGAATTCAGTACGAAATAATTTTGTTGATTCTCAATCTTGCAGCAAATTTTAGAATGGTTTACACAGCTTTGTCTTGCCCTCAAGTACATTCACGGACAGAATATTCTTCACAGAGGTCAGTATAACTAGTACAAAAAGTCTTTATTATCAAGCAAGTTACCAGACTCTTTTCTCAAACTCGTTAGTTTGCGATCAGCGGTATCCTCTTACGCAGACGCTCTTCTGGCTCGTCACGCAATGTAACGGGGGAAAAAGAGTGCGTGACGAGGCCAAAGAGCGTCTTCAGTGTAGGAGGCTAGGCCGCGGTGCCTATATTCGTGACACTTTAATTCTAGATTCACTCTTATTTGTGTTTCAGATCTGAAAACACAGAATATTTTTCTTGGTAAAGATGACATCATCAAGCTCGGAGATTTCGGCATTGCCCGGATGTTGAATAGCACTTTGGATCATGCGCAGACCACTGTAGGTACGCCATATTATCTCTCACCAGAGATCTGTCAAAGGAAACCGTATCCTTTGTTAACAATGAATGTGGAAATGAAAAAGAATTAATGACAATGACTGCGAAGTAATCCTTCAACAATTTTTACAGTGTTTTTGATCTGCTTTTGTGCTTTCGGCTTATTTCTCTTCTGGCCCTTAACTTAATTTTAGCTACAATCACAAGAGCGATATGTGGTCGTTAGGCTGTGTGTTGTATGAAGTGGCAACACTGAAGCACGCATTCAACGCAAACAACTTCTCTGCTCTTGTAATCAAGATTTTACAGGGGCAATACCCGCCAATTCCAGGGTAAGTTACAAGTGAAAGTATCTTCTGCATGTTGTCTGTTACTTCCTGGTTTGTTTCAACGCATATTCAGTCATACCTTTCGACTAAACATTAATGAACATACTTTCTTTATAGTTGTTATGGACCACTTTTGGAGGACTTAGTTTCCGTACTGCTTCAAAAGAACCCTGACGACAGGCCTTCTGCGAAGCAGTTGCTGTATGTCCCAGCCATGCAGCCCTATGTGAAAAGGTTCCTTCAGTGCGAGCGAGAAAGAGGTGACAGTGTCGCCTCTGACATTTCAGACATATCTTCTAGATCCAATGCTGACTGTCCTAGATCTCGGATCTCAAGCTCTGGCAAAACGGAAAAAGAACAAGGCAAAGATAACATGGTTGAAAGGTCCAATGTTTCAAAACGGGATGGTCAAGAAAAACTGAATCCAGATATCTCAAGGGAAAATGCAAGAAGTTCGTCTAGAGAACGAAGGTTCTTCACTAGCAAAGCACCAATTCCTAACGCACAAGGAAACTGCCGTTCCTCTAGCAGCAGACCAAGTTTCTGTGTCGCTGACAACGTGCAAAAAACGAGGACCGCATTTCCCGCCTCTGACAGCATGTCGAAAGCGCGGGAAAATTTACCTGCAAGGTGCCCCGCTGACACGAAGAAGCACAGCCTACTTGCATTGGCGCATGCGCAGCAAAGAAGGCATTCTGAGCAAACGTCAGCTCGGTCCCAGCTTGCGACTAGGATTCCCAAGAGCCGAATTCATTCACAAGGAGCCCAAGCTCGGGACAATTCTGAAAACGAGGACGATGTTTTCACTGTTAATTATCCAACGGTAATCCCTAAGAGAAAGCCAGATGAGAAGAATGTTTCGAAAAAGCGAGAATTCAAGAAAAGCGTATCGAATTCTTCTGCGTCTCGTGCCTGTAGGGCTAATACCGTGACGGAAGAACAGAAACAAAAGCCTGCGATGTCGCTGTGCCAGCTGAAAAGTAACGAGGTCATGCGCACAAGAATGAGACACCAATCTGCTGTAACCACTGGCGATAGTAGCCGCTGCCCTGTTGAGCAGAGACATCGAAGGCTTTCGAACAGGTCGGAGATGAACAGAGTTAACAAGGAGAATGTAAGTGCCAGTCGACAAATAGACTGTTTATGGTCTCCAATTTTTTAATGCAAAGAAAGAATGCAAGAGGATATTTTTCGTTTAGTCTCTCGCTATTCTTTTCCCTCGTTTAAGGATCAAAGAAAACTAAAGAAGATAAGGTTACAAGATTTCAAGATTTCAAGGCTGAACTTGAATTGGCATGATCATTCTAGATCTCAACGGGTCGGGTAGGGAAGTGGTCTGTACCATACAGTAGCACTTGCGTTTTTGTTCGGAGACCGAAGACTTAAACCATTTACTTCCTGGGAGTCAGCACAAAATAGCATTTGTCCTTCGTTGGAATTCTAAGGTCATGCTATGTTTTGTGTCTTGTAGCACTGTCCGTTTTGCGTCTGTTTTCCGTCTCTGCCGCCACAAACTTCTTGCTACCATGAGCACTCACACCAAAATGAATAGGCTATCTGTTACAGCACTTTCGCCCGGTCACTTCATAGAAAAATGTTTTATTAATAGATTGATGTATTTTAAGGTAATATCTTGTGTTCTCAACAAGAAGTGATTATAAAATTATTCTTTTCAGGGCGCCCCGTCACAACCGCTCGTTAAAGTTATCGCCAGACGTCGCTCCTCTTCAGGTGCGTTGCAACAAATCCAGACCACCAACACAGAAAGCCAATCGACGGTCAAAACAAGCTCAGAGGCAACTGGAAACGAGCGTGAGATTCGGAAAAGAACTTATACAGTTTCCCAGGAACGGAGGCCTTCCGCGTTTGAAATTCCGGAAATAGATAGACAAATGAAATACAACGACGGAAGCGGAAGTTGCAAAGAAGGAAATGGAGGCTGCAAAGACGGAACCGTAAGTGAACACTGCAAACAAACCATGGTTCATGTTACTGCAGAGACCAAAGCCATTGAAAACAAGAGAAAAGTGTTGCCACCACCTTGCAAGTTCACTTTCTGCGGAAAGACTTTGCACCTCGACAGCGTCTCTTCCCATGATTCAATTTACTCTAACTTGGAAGCTCTGCGCATGTACCTCGAGAAGGAACTTGGAACCAGGCTTCTGACCGCTGTTTATCGTTACGTCACCAATGTATCCCTTGAAGAGCATGACCGAATTAAACAAACTGTTACTGCGATGCTTGGTGAAGATAAAATGCCGTACTTTCCAGTATTACTTCAACTTGTGGCTTGTGAGGCGATTTATTTCCACTAATCATGGGAATAAGAATTTTTTAGAGAATTATAATATTAAATAGATTTTATCAATTCGTATACAGAATTATCCACGTTTATATCAAATATATTTATTATTCTGAATTGCTTTAAAAATTTGAATAAAATTTAGACATTTCTTACCCTGGCCTGCCTATGATGCAAGTATGCATTGCGGACCTTTTCCTAAATCGAGGAAATGACGTTCCGAGTGTTAGTTCCTCCTGTAGAAGTGTCAAGAGTAGTAGAAATTTGCTAAGGAAGGAAAAAAACTAAAAGAACTAAAACTGCTTTTGTTTTGATTTTTTAACAACAAGCAAAAACCTTTATTGCTGGTTTTCAGTGTCACGCAATTCAAAATAGATCAAAATAAAAAACAAAACCGGTCAATTGATAAAGTCCAGAATCTGGGAAATGAAAGAAGGTAAATATGCAAAGACTCTCGCCAAAATTCTGGTCACAGCCATTTTTCTTACGCGAGATATGCGGAGAAATTTTTTACCCAAATTTATAGAGATTTGTATGGAGACGCCATGTTGGTGCCCATCCGTATGGGCACCAACATGGCGGCCGGAAACCAAGAGAAACATCTGTCACTGAGTTTTACTACAAAAGCGTAAGTTTATCCCACGAGGAACTCTAAAACATTAAAATAATACCTCTTCTAAGACATGAACTGTTCACATAGCCAAGTTTTCCGAAATAAGTCACTTTTTTAACCATCATGACAGCTCTCTAGGCCGCCATGTAAATGCCGCGTCACGCAAAAGCTTGGAAATTCAAGCGTAGTGTATCACAAAACCAAGAGCCCATTCGGAGCGAAAATTTGTATGAATATTAGTTTTCAGCTGCTCTTATACATCATTTAAGTAAAATCTCAGGAAGATCAATAGTTTGGTAGT
Source organism: Orbicella franksi (assembly GCF_964199315.1). Taxonomy (NCBI): domain Eukaryota; kingdom Metazoa; phylum Cnidaria; class Anthozoa; order Scleractinia; family Merulinidae; genus Orbicella; species Orbicella franksi. The sequence continues at coordinate 3,840,326 of NC_138159.1, read as the reverse complement.
TCGAATTTTAGTGACGTTATGTGAAAACCAGCTATTAAAGTGTCTGGGGGGTATTTAGCATTGCTGCTAATTGGGGACACAACATAACGGAATTACAAAAACCAATTATAAATTACCTAAATCATAAATAAATCATGAATTAATTAATTGATTAATTATAAATTGATTATAATAATTGTAACTAACGGGAACGAGGCGAGCGCGAGAACGAGGGGTATCTGGTGAAGAAATGGAAAGGCAGTAGGAAGAAAGCAAGTAAGACTCCTTTTCCTTTCATTATGATTGCGATGTGCATACCTGATATCAAAAGTAGGTGGCCACGTGATCAACAACCAAAATGACATCATAATCTGCATGATGACAATCTCTAACTATATCCGTTCGGTTACATCACCGTCAAAACTTAATAGCTTTCAAGAAAAAAAGTTTAAAACAGCGGTGAAATTCTAACTAGTAGCGGCCTTCGTTCGTCTCCTTGGCAGTTGTTGTCTGGGGTACCGTATTAGGGGTAATTAGAGTTATTAGGAGTATTGGGGATATAAGGGGTATCAGGGGTATCAGGGGTAATTAGGGGTATTAGGGGTATTAGTTGTATTAGGGGTAATTAGGGGTATTAGGGGTGATAAGGGAATTAAGGGTAATTAGGGGTAATTAGGGTTATTAGGGTATTAGGAGTATAAGGTGTAATTAGGGGTATAGGGGTATTACTGGGGTTGTCACGCAACACTGCCAATTGGAAGAGAGCATCGTTTGATGTCCCTAAGGGATGGCTGCGAAGGAGAAGATCTCCCCGTGAACCAGTTCCAAACTTCCTGAAGGTCTGTAGGTACTCTAAGCGAACGATTGTAGGGAACACCAGCCACCTACGACCGGTCAGAGACCAGTGGGAATACCCGAGGAAAATGGAACTACATTTTCTGATCAAACCGGACCAACCAAGAGGAATGGCTCTTATCATGTTTTAATCCTTTTCCGAATTCCCTACATAAGTGAAGAGAAGTAGGGCAGTTTGTCAAAATAGAACGGCAAATTTCGGTCGGAATATTCCTGTCGGAATTCCGACCGAAATTTCCGGAATCTGGCACCCGAAGAACTAGCCAATCAATCATGTTGCAACAGCCCGTCCTTTCCCTCGTGCCAAGACCCCGCCGGCTAAGTAGGAACAGACGGGTCGGTAGAAAAAATGGCGGAGGTAGAGATTTCTGTTGTGGGTGAAAATTTACGCGCTAAGCTTGGAGAAGGGCCACACTGGGACACAAAAACGCAGAGGTTATTTTGGGTCGATTACCTTGACAGCCGTGTTCATGTTTTGGATGTAGAAACAGGAAAGGTACAGTAAAATTATGTGCAATTAGTCGATCCTGTCACCTCTTGAGCAAATGTTGGGCAGTGTTGAGCTTATATTTCGCCGAGCAGCGGCGGTATAGGCTGCGCAGTTGTTCATGTATAACTTGTGTTAAGTCTTTGTATGTGTTCTATTGGACTGCACTGGTAGGAATACTTGTAGGATAAGCTGTAACAAAATCGGTGTGGTGCTTGAGAACTAAAGACAGCGTCAAAATTATTGAATTTTAGTTCCATTATTTTGAGTTGTCTTAGTTTTCGTGCATTCTTTAGTCCGGCCAGCTCTAAACCCTCCCCTTCAAGACAAACATGGTGGGAGTTAGGAATGTTCTGTTGGAATTCCATTTTTTTTAGTTATTTTATTTGGTACATTTACTCCATACTGCTTACAAAAAAAATTAGTGATTTAAATTACAGAAACATGAGATGGTGGCCGGTGATCAGAAGCACCGCGGCACTGGTCATACTAGGGAAACCCTCGTGAATAAAACTAATGGTAAACTGTATATACATTTATCTGAGCGATTTTGCAAAAACATGCCCACTAGGTTTTTCACTGGTTCGGGTGCAGCCTCTCTGAACCTTGGAGGGCCCAGACACTGGCCTACAGGTATCTGCTGGTGGTTTGTCTTTTGCAGACACGCTCACTTAGCTAGACTTTTAGTTTTCAGTGCCAAATAACCTTGATATTGACTGTGTTGCTGGGCACTTTTCTCAGTTGTTGAACATTATTCTAGGGTTCTGTGTTGACACATGCATGTGTGACTGGTCAATCTTTTAGCCAGTGGGGCCAAGAGATTGGCTAGAGCACTTGTGGCCATGGGGACTGTCTTTGAGCTGTCTGTAGGCGTGGTTTTGTGAATACGGTTGGATATATAATAATATTAATCTTGATTAACCATAAAAACAAACAAACTCAAATTACTCTAACAATACCTGTGACTAATCTTTTTTTTTTTTAATAAAAAAGTGGATCATCGTCATCCCTAAGTTGACTTGGCAGTCTATTTCATTCATAGATAATTCAATTAAAAACTATCAGATCATAGTATAATCATGTAGTCTTATATGTTGTGCTTTTATTTGAAAACTGGCCTTTTTCACTGCTCAAAACTGGGCTCATCCAGAAAATTACACTACTCCAAATTTCTTGAATCATAAATTAATGAAAAGGTGTTATGCACCAAAATTAGTTTGTGTTGTTTTGTTTACAATCGTATTTTTATCCTTCCATTAGTCACAACAAAGTGTAAAAATTTCTTGCCAACCACACATGATGTTATAGCTATATTTGAGGTTTATTATTTTTTAAAATTATCATTATAGTCATATGTGTGTACTGTTGTATTTTGACATGCACAATTCATAGGTGTACGATGCAGAAATATAATGTACAAGACATGTATGTGTCATCAAAGACATATAATCCTTTACTAACAGACAAACAGACAAAATGTTTATGCCTTGTTTTACTAGGATGAAAGCTATCAATTAGATGATGTAGTTGGATGTGGTAAGTCTCATTTAAAGTGTTTGCTAAATATCCACTTACTGTGCTGACAAGGGTTCTGCATAAGTCTTCTAGGATGTCATAAGGGAATTCTAGTTGGTCAACTCCCACTGCACCCAACAAGTCATTGTAAATTTCCTATTAATTTGTTGAGTCATGAAGCTGATTTTGTCGGGTTTTTAACCTGTGACCCCTCACTTATCTGGAATGCTGGCTGACTAATGTGTTTTAGTTGATTGGAATACCATAGCCTGAATGTACAAAATAAAATATTACTGACAATAATTATTATTCTAATATTGCTCCAGGACCTTCTGCACCCCAAAATTGAAAATTCTCTATGATTCCTTTGTCTGGTAATTCCCACGAGTAACTCAATACAGAGAAAACAAAATCAACTATAGAAGTCAGGTAGAAGGCCTGGGTGTCATATTAGAATTTTGATATATCAAAATTAATGTAAGGTAAGGTAAAGTCTGTGTCAAGCCAAGTGGTTTCCCTGGTTACCATATCATGAAGTGACTAGGATTACAATGTATTTCCACTTCCCCCTGGAGGGGATGCTAGTGCATTGCAGGGTTAATTCCCCCCCCCCCCCCCTCAGCATTAAATTTGTCAGTGCCCATTTATATACCTGCATGGGTGGAAAGAGGCACTGTGAGTGTAGTTTCTCGTCCAAGAACACAGCTCAGTGACCCTTGGCCATGGCTTGAACCTGGTCTGATGATCCCGACTGTAACACGCTAACGGCATGTACTGTATTCAAGGGCCCCACAATTTCCAATATATGTATAACAACAACAACAACGACAACAACAACAATAACTTTATTAATGTGTCAAATGTATAACATCAAATGTGGATGTCTGTTCTAAATGTTTGTTTCATTCCTACCCAGTAATACCAAGGAAGAAAGGTGGTTCTGTTATTCTGGCATGCAAGAGGAGTTTAATCTTTTTAGATCTCGAGGTAGGAACTCTCTGTACAGTGTAGATCAATCTTGACCATAATAATGTTCTTAAGAGCCATTTTAATGCTGTCTTTATTTGTTATTACATGTAAAGTTCACATTGCGATGTACACATTATTGTATGTTGTGTTGACTGACTTCCCTTTGGGCAATTGTCCACAGACTGGACAGAAGGAAGTAGTGGTCACAGTTGATGGTAGGTTGAACAGTTTAACGTTAGTTTATCATTAGTTCTTAATCTGCACTGCAGTGCAAATTAACGCACAGTTTGCGTTCACAATTTCCTTAGTCATGTAATAAATGAGTAATTGTATGAAAGCTCATGACAAGCTATTAAGGATTTAAACTACTCATGATATTTAAAAACTCTTTCAAATTGCACTCGTCTAAAGGTTCATGCAATTTTAAAGGGGCTTAGTCACAGTTTGCGCATATTGAAGAATTTAGCCTCAATTTTTCAAATTCGTCATTTGTAATCCATGTTAATCTTCTCCGTCCTGAGCCATCCTTGTTCCTTTATGGTTTATCATTATCCCTTTGGTGTTAATTTTTTATCTTCTTAAACTGTTATTTTCAGGTTTCCTACCATTTAAAGGTAATTTTTTATGTGGCCAAAATAACTCAAAATACCATGATTGAGCCCCTTTAAGAGAATTTTCAAATATCACTTGTAGTGTAAATCGTTAATTACACTCGCATTCGTACGATTACCTTAATATATATCTGCTATTGATCCAGAATGATTTCTTTTTTATTAACAATATCTCTAACTTAAAAAAAAAGAATAAAAAAGCCAAAAATAATGTGTAATCATATGTTACATGTAGGCCTGTACAAATTTGAGTATTCATGTCCATACATTGTATTCACTGATAGCCACAGTATATTTCTTAAAGATTCTGTATCATGCATGTATACAAGCTGTAACTAGGTTGTCTCCAACTATGCATGTACGTCTGTTCATAATTCAGTCTGTAAATTAATTATTGGGTGTTTATTTTGTAGAAGACAAGCCAGAAAATCATTTGAATGATGGAAAGTGTGATCCTGTAAGTGCATTGACTGAATCGTTTGACAACTATTGGCAAAAATGTTGATACATGTAGTTACTCTTGACTAACTGTACCCTCTTAGTATAAAGTACTAATAATAAATTTAAAATAAATCTATACGTCAATCTTGCTTGCTTATCTTGCTTTCCATTCAAGAGTGGTAACTAGTCATTGCCATTGCCCAAGATTGTAAACCACTTGTGCTGTCCTACTAAGTTGGAACTTTTGTGGTACATATTGTAATAATTTAATATACTCTAATTTACATTGTACAGCTAACATTTTTTCTCAGCAAGGAAGACTGTGGGTCGGATCAATGGGCCATGAACCTGAACCAGCAAAGCCTGCACAAGAACAAGGATCTCTGGTGTGTGTAGGCCTTATTGTGCTGCACTGTAAAGTTGATAAGCATGTTATAATATAAAGTTAAAAGAGCAGGCTTTGTAGGGCTTGGGACTTTGTGTTGGCCAATTAGTATGTAGTCACAGACTCATACATGTAACAAATGAAAATTCAGATGATTCTACTAGCCTCTTAATTAAGCTAGCAAAAAACAGCTATTCTTACAGTGTTTGATGAAAATTAATGAGTGTCACTGTGTCGTAAGTTGTCATTTGCGTTGCCCACTCACTGCAAATGCACTAAACTGAATGCTGAGGATGTGGGACTGAGAAATGGGAGCTGTTTTAAATTTATTTCATTGAACTAATCCAATACCAACCGTTTGTAGAGTTTTAATTCCAGATTCCAGTCTCAAAAAATAGCTTGTAGTTAGTCTTTTCAGCATTACTAACATTGTAAATTGTGAGGAATTACCCAAAATTGACTTCTACCTTTTGTTTGTCTGTATTTTGCAGTTTTCACTCAGTGGTGACAGAAAGCTCACAAAGTGGGTAGACAAGGTGGTGATAAAGCCGTGTTCTTTTAACTAATTAAAACCTGCTATTCAAACCAAAATCCAGAAATATTGGTTAGTACTAAAAAAGAGATGAAACTGCCTTGGTACCTGAACAATTAACCAAAAAAAAAAAAAAAAAAAAATAGAGCGAAAAAAAGATAATTTTTTTTTATACTAATGGAAATTCATGACTAGGAACTTAGATTAATTTATATTAATTTTATACCTCTCCAAAAATGCCTAAGGATCCCCAAAATATACAATACAGGGTAAGACATTGTAAAACAGTGACCCAGAAATTCAAACACAGCAAATATACCACTTTAATGCCAATTAATTTATTTTCCACATTGCTCTTAAATTTATTTGTGGCATCAGTCTGTGTCAGGTGGCATTTAGCTTTGCAATCCTTTGATCTGAAGAGCAACTTTTCTGCATTTATTTGGTTACCAAGTTACAATGTACATTTATTTTATTTTACTTTTTTTGGTTTAATGTGTAGATTACAATATCGAATGGTATGACATGGAGCTTGGACAGAAAGACATTTTACTACATTGACTCATTTCTCAGGTGCAAACATTGATCAGTACTTTATTCTGTGTTAAAGTGACATGTAGGTTTTGTTTTGTGTCGTGTTGTAAATAAAAGGATCAAATTTATTATAATTAAAAGTAGTACCTACTGGAAAATAAAATTGTAATTATAAATTCTCACTTTCATAAATTGATTTTAATTAAAACTGTTTGTTTGTTTTAGAACAATATATGCTTTTGATTACGATGAAGAAGCTGGTACAATATCAAATAGAAGAACTGCAGTGAAGAATGATCCCTCACTTGGGGTAAGCTACATGTACAATGAGGGGACAAAAGTGTTTCAAGAGACTTGGCAGTAAAATTTCATTTTCGAGCATCTTGGAAACATTTCCCTCCTTTCCCCCCAAACAACGTTGATTTTCTATTTTTTAGAGTGCACAGTGCCTACATGAGATTGAATTGGGGGCTGGGGCTATCAGGGAATTAATGCTAAGTAAAATAGAATAAGAGGTTAAATATTGAAAAGGGTCATTTTCTTAACATGTCTTGAGCAACTACTTTTGTTGCCCATTTTTACTTTACTGAAATATGTGAGAAAGTTAAGTAGATCAAGCAATTTAAGCTGAAATGTTTCAAAGACATTATTTTCACAAATACACACAGTATTGTAGTACATGCCTCATTGTTAGTGCGCTCATCTCTGGGTTGAGTGATCCAGGTTCGAGCCCTGGCCAGAGACATTGTATTGTGTTCTTGGGCAAGACACTTTACTCTTATAGTGCCTCTCTCCACTCAGGAGTATAAATGGGTGCGGGCAAATTTAATGCTGCGGGTGACCCTGCGATGGACTAGCATCCTTGTCAGTTGGGAGTAGAAATATTCCTAATCACTTCATGCTACAGAAACCAGGATAAGTTCTGGCCTGGTGGGCCACTTGGCTTGTATGCAGACTTTACCTGTACCTTAATACAGTGTGTACAACCAAGAAACTAAGAATTGACATTGATAATTCACCATTCTTTTAACTTTTTTAATTATTACATGTATGTATGTACATATATATGTATTACATGTATATACTCCTAATTAATAACCATCAAGTGCTGTAGGTTGTCATTAATTTGATTGATAAAATTGCAGAAATTTATTTACTGTCCGATGCAACACATTTGTGAGGTGTGAACTCATGTGTGAATTATAAGTTAATTTATTACATGACATAATGACATGTAATGATACATGTAATAGCGGAGCTCCGGCGGCCCGAAGGGTCGCCAAGCGGAGGCCCATACTCATATAGGAAAGAAAAGGAAACCCATGAGTTGATTTTCCCATGGTCATCATGGCTAGCGGTATTGCTCGTGGGCGTGTACACATGACGGCGACGACGACGACGACGGAGTCGCGCAACATGGCGGCCATACTCCAAATAATCAGTTGACTGAGACATGCAGCCTTGATTTACCGTGTACTTCTTTGATATTGGACATCCATGTTATGATCAATTGATACCTGTCAAAACAAGGTATCCGCTAACCAGTATCACGTGACCATATCGCGGGCTCAAGTTTAAAGCTCATCGAGGTCACGTGTTTGTTTGAAGTTGACCGCTGATCAAGTGCTAGTTTTCGATTGGATCGGCGACTCATCTGAGGTTAAGTTGTTGAAAACAGGGCAGGATTATTCGGAAGCTGGTTAACGCTAACCCAGGATTAAAAGTTAACTGAATTATAACTTTTTCTTCTATACAAATGTTTTTTGCTGCTTTGTTTTGTGTGTATAGTGATTATTAAAACTCACAACAGAAGGCCAAACAATATACAGAAAACCTCAGCGCAAAGTTACAAAAATCAAATCGAAATTTTACCTTTTCCTGGATTATTTGGCTCTGAACAACCCGGCTTAGGAGCTACGCTTTTAGGCTGGCCTAAATCTATATATTAATGTAGTGTGCTAGCTATTTTGTAATGAACACACTAAATTTAGTTTCCAGATGGGATGACAATAGATGCAGAAGGAATGCTTTGGGTTGCTATGTATGATGGATGGAAAGTAAGTCAAGTGCATCGTTTATGTAAGGTGCAAAATTTTGTGAAAATATGCAATATGTTATAATTTTCAGTGTGGCAATGTTACAAGGCCAGACATAGGGCTAATTCTCTAGAAGGAAATATTTGTACTTGGCTAACTGACCTTGCCCTTATCTTTTAATACAACTACATCAACATGGAAGCATACAGTAAGCCTTATGAATTAAATCTCATGCTATTTTCATGTACTAGGTTGTTTGTTTCAATCCAGTTACTGGTGACGTCATTCGTGAAGTAGTTTTACCTGTTGCTAAGGTGACGTCTTGTTGCTGGGGTGGTCCAAACCTTGATGAACTCTTTGTCACATGTGAAAGGTAGAAAATTCAGCTTTTTTATTTTGATTTCAATAACAATTCATGCATTTAAACAGTTTCAGTTTGTTTGTTATAAGTTCATACTAACTATAATTTTGGCCTTTTGCTGTGGAATGTATGTATAATTATTACCATTTGTGCCTTAAACTATTCTTTGCCTAATTATCTGTTAATATGTAATGTTCTTTCAATCAGAATTTTCCCAGGAATGATGATAAAATTATTCTTTGCAATTACAGATGCATTGAAGCATCATTAATTTATTTTTAACAATTCATGTGATGGAGTAGAGATACTGTGTGATGTGTTCTCTAAGCATAACAGTACAATGTAACTAGATGTCTTGTAACTATCAGAAATCTGATTCAGCTCACAATCAACACATGGTCATGCATAAGAGTGTTGAGATTATCTCCAGATTCAGATACTCACCTAATTTGGCATATATGTAGTACATTCATCATGTAGTCTTGCACAAGGTTGTACAATTAAAATATAGGTCTCCTTTCTTTACAGTTTGAGATTATCTCCAGATTCAGATTACACACTCAATTCTCTCTTGAATCAGCTGATATACACTCATCACATGGTCTTGCACAAAGACTTATTTAATATCTCCTGTCATTTTAGTTTCCGATTGTCTCCAGAAGAAAGGAAAGCACAGCCCTTGGCAGGCTCCATTTTCAGAGTTAAAAACCTTGGCACACATGGCTTTCCAGCTGTCCCATTTGATGGTTAATAAGTATATCAAAATTAATGTCTTAGTGCTTTGAAATCATTTACAGAAAAGCATATTAATTTTTTTCACTTTTATGTTATCTAGTGAGAGAGCTCTAACACTAGTACTTACATGATAAAACATAATTATTTCCAATAATTTTTAAAAATTGCCATGACATGGTTTTGTGCTATTGCAGGATACAGTTAATGGTATTACTGCTTAATGCATGATTTTGAGGAAACAATTATCAATTGAAAGTAAATAACATATTATTTTCCTTTTCATTATTTTACATAAACTGGCCTGGTGTAAGTTATTGCTATTGAAAATACCTAATATGTATAAAATTTGCATCTTTGACTGTGTTTTAAATAATCTTATTTTTTTCACATTCGATATCCAGTTATGTCTCTCGGGCTACATGTTAGTTATGCAATACAGGTGAAATTGATTTACATAAAAAACAGCCTCTTCTCTATAGCTTCCCTCGTGTGCATTGTTTAGGTTTGTGACCAGTGTTCTGAATAAGGTGACCTTTGGTCCAAATTAAGTTGTTTTTAATAGCAATAATTCTAGTCATAATGTGTGAAGTGGAATAAGTGAATGAATTTTAGATTTAGGTTTACTAAATCTATTTCATATATTGATGTATTTTTAGATATTTTAAAAATTTCATGGCACTTTGTGGGCTAGGGAAATGCTGCACGTCTTTAAAGGTGTAGTGTTATGAAGCACCACAAATAACATGCACTCAGAAGAATGTTTAGTCCATCTAACATCCTTACAAAAATTACAAAGAAACTCAAAAAACAAAAAAAAACAAAAATGTGATAAACAAATAAGCTGCAAAGAACTGATACTATGATCAAAGAAATCTTTATTTAGTGAGGTACTGTAGGTTGATTGCAGGTACTGTTGTTAACTATCTGGCCAATTGTTGAATCAAAGTACATGAAATACAAATTATGTATATGCATTTCAATTAATTAATATATTAATATAGTTATAAATTGAAAATGAGTTTCCTTTCTTGAAATAATTCCTAATCCTACCCTGATGCCCCCTCCAAACAACAAACAAACAAAACCCGAACAAACTATCAAACAAAGAAACATTTAGAAACAAATAAACCACGAAAAAAAATCAGAACAAGCCAGAAAAAACCCATTCCTAAAAAGGAATGCAGCTCCATCAAAACTTCATACAAACCAATCAAGAAAAACATGGAGAAAGACAAAAACAGCACAAACAGTAATTCTGGCTAAACAGTGATCTGCATAACGTCAATTTCTAGTGCATGAAACATGTTAGTAGTGCCTAATTAAACATTCATGTAACCTCTTACAAGCAAGGCAAAAGAATTTAACCACTCACACACAATGGCACAACACGATATCCAGTAACAATGTAAGTAGTAGAAAATTATTAAATAATAGGTTTATAACATTATTCGTGAAACCTCCAATGTAATATGTTATTCTATTCTGCTATAAATGATTATAGATGACTTTAGCAGAATACATGTACTCATTGTTTGAATTATGCGATTTACACCGTCCTATCCAATCATTTAAAAGTAGATGGTACATTATTAATTTTAATTAATGACTATTATATTTGTATCCACTCCATCAATTAGCAACTACAGTGTAATGTGATGCTTCCCTAATTTTATTGTTTAGCGAAACAAAAGACCAACCCTTTCAGTAATCCAGTTAAGAGATAACACCCTCCATTGCATTTACTATGCACCTAGTGTCTGCTAATAAACCTTTTCTACACATAATATTTAATGTTCATAAGGCAATAAGACAATAAACTATATCTGAAAAATGCAAATTTAATAGTCATTTCACATGACTTTGTATGACAACTTAATTCATTTAATAGTCTAATAGACACAGAACATTCAAAAACGTCACATGTTGATCATACATTATCCTACAAACGTTATTGATACCACTAGTAAGAGAAGTAGTTGTTACTACATATACTAGATATCTAGCTTAATTTTGACCACACTAGTCTCAGGAGTAGAAATTGAAGTCTCTGCCTGGGTTATCATGTTTTAAGGGTTTTCCTATAAGTCAACGTACATAACTGCAAAGGCAGCCCAACAATGCAAAAAAGGCTGAAAACATGAATTGTCCATGTTAACCTTTCATCCTAGCATCAAGTAACTTATCTTGATGTGCAAGATGATGGACTGTTTCTCGAGGTACACAGTGAACATGCCTGCAAATTGGTAAACCAGATAGTCCTACAATGTCTTGTAATAATGTATTTTAAAATCAAAACTGCAATAATCCCCACTCAGAAGTGTACTGAAGGTCTGACACTGATTCCTCAACAACTGATTTTCACACTTAGTGAACTGATTCCTCAACATAAAAGAAGGTGGCAAGGTTATGGGAGATGCTAGTTCAGCCTCTAACATGCATGAATGCTATTACATTTCAGTCTACAAATTGGAAATTGAAAGCAGATAAGAAAAATAATAGTATGGGATGTGTTGTGCACCACTCAACTGAGATAAAATTACATTAAGCACAAAGACTTTAAAGTTACTGGTAGTTTCAGTTCAGTTCAGTTCAGTTCAGTTAAACCTATGACAATATTTATGGAAACTTTGTGTGCACTTCCCTATTATTGCAAAAGAAAATTTGGTCAAAATTAATGGAAACTTAAAGTAATAAAAATAAGAAATAGCCCAATTGTATGACAGATTAACTTCACCCACAGCAAGTTGTACTTGTCTGCACCACAGTAAAAATAACTGGTTGTGTTGTGGATTTTTGAGGCACAGGTGTAGAAACACTTGGATATTGCACATGTGCAAAAGACAAATAACTTCATTGTCACATCTATCCACAACAAACGTACATGTTGACACTATCATTGATAAACATGCATGCACCTCACACGCCATATTATTTTGTTCTACCATGAAACAACCTCAGTGAGCTACTTGTCAAATTAACAGTTTCAGAACAACACTAAAATTCCAAACTATGTTAACAACTAGAGAGGTTGCCATTCTATCAAAGTTAGTCTTAAACAGCACTCGCTCACACTAATCTAGCTTAGTTCAGGAGCGTTCTTTTGCAGCAGGGCCACAAAATCTCTGGTCACAGGCAATGGTACACTGGGATCAATGTGAATGTTAAGAAACATCTTACACTCCCAGGGCGGCATCAGCACACCAAGGCAAACTCTCATCTCTTGCACTTGACTGCGGCTGACAGGCTGTGGCCTCCACTGCTTCAGCATGTCTGAATTTGGACAGCAGGCTAACTGAAATAATAAGAAAAATGCAAAATAAACAAAATCCTTGTGTTCTGTAGATACACAATTTTAACACTAATAAATTGTGTATGAAATGAGTTCCTATTTAATATATTTGCATGCATTTGATACCAACAGGGAACTATTTCTAACATACATATAATTACTACATCACTAGAGCTCTGCAATCACAAAAACTATGTGGTTGTAGCCCTTTGCACACATTTGCCTATAATTATTATATTAGGCCATTACCATTTCATGCACAGGTGGCTGTACAGTGCAGGCATATATAGGTCTTTGTTATAGTTTTGTAGAGAATAATAAAATAATATAGCCCATTAGAATTGCAAACTTCAAAGATCTTTAAAGACAAATTGTCATGTCCTCTTTCAACCAATTCTCTTATGCAACTGGTACTGTAAAATAAGAAAATTCTCATAAACATGCACAAACACAAAAATGCATGGATGTCACACAAATCCGTATGTTGACTACTGGACTTTAAAGAACTTAAAGCATGTTCATACCCCACAGAATCCGCACAGTCCACAGCAACATGGAGGGGCACCATGGACTGATATTTCCCCACGCACACCCGTCTCTCCACTCATCTCTACACTTCGTAGACAGCGCAGTGGAATAGGCAGGTAATAGGTGGTGTCGTTACATGCTGACGTAAGAGAATAGCCTCCAGGTAGCTTTTTAGGGTCACCCCATTGCTGTAAAGATGTGCCTGCAAGTATTGAAAGATTCAGCTATTATTTTGACCTTGACACTTTTTCACTGTCCTTACAGTTGGACCTCTGCTAATGGAGGACTCCCATATCGGTGGGCGTCTCCTATTACTTAAGTCATGGTTCCGGCCACATTCATACAAACAAGCTATATTTTAAATCTCTTACATACCTGTAGAGATTTAAACAGCTGGATTTTATCCTGGTTTCCTTAGCATAAGCAACTAGGAGTATTTAAATTCCTCATACCCATTTTATACACCTGGGTGGGGAAGATCTAGGCATGTGAGAGTTTATTGACTTGCCCAAGAACACTATGCAATGACCCTGGCCAGGGTTCTAACCCAGACATCTTGATTCGAAGTCTGGCATGCCAACCACTAAGCCACTGTGCCTCCCATAACCTCTTATAGAAGACCTGTCTAACTGGACACTTTCCTGGTTCCAATGTTGGCCACTTACAGGAGTTTTCCAAGATTCCAAAAAATTTACAAAATTACAAAATTTTCTCCAGGAAATTGATTACTACATGTATTTAAGTTAACTTAGTAAACTGTGTGGATTTCATTTTACAGTTGGGTTTCTTCTTTCAGTTGATTTTAATCTATGTGATAATTGTATAAGATCCAAAATTGTTAATTTACTAATTAAGTTTCACTCATAGCATCACTTATGTACAACGAAACATTCTCACTCACCAAGAGAAAGTTGTGAGGACAAAAAGAGAATTCTCTTGTTTGTTAAAAGACAAATGCCACCACTGCGCTGGTTCACTGTTTTGGCGTGCTCATCACAGAATTGAAGATGTTTGTAGGTCATAAATGTGAAGTGATTCAGGGCTTGAAAGATTTCACCTTCATAGATAAGCCCAGCCAAGAGATCCTTGTAACTCATATTTCCCTGAAGATTAATTACATTTAGTTTGTAAGACAGGGTAGAAAAAAAAAAGTTTCTTCCAAACTGTGCCAAACTCCATTATTTTGACAGGCCCTCTAGGGTGTTGGGAGGGAGGGGGAGAGCAATGTTGATTTCTCTGTATGAACATTAACAAGTCAGACAGCCACAAGAAAAACCTTCCGTTGGTTTTACATTAGCATTAATTTCTACTCTCCATGGTAGAGACATGTTTCAAGGAAGGGGCAGGTAAATGAAAAATTGGCCTATATATGATGCAAAAGTAGAAATGGATTAACAAACCACTTGTAAAATTTTATGATCTTTCCAATTATTGGCAACAGTGGGGGTGGGTGGAGGGGGAGGTAGTCGAGAAAACAGCCATCACTCTTTTAACCTCAATCCATTGTTGATGAGAGAGGTATTTGAGACTTCACCACAAAGTCAATGCTGAAGATGCCTCTCGGAATAATAATTATTGTAATTATAGTGTTTCGTCTAAACCTTAAGTTGCTAGGCTATTCTCAAAGAAACATCTAGACTGTTATCAAGCTTATTACCTTCAAGGAAACAAATTGTCCTTGAACAGAACGTTGGAGCTCATCGGCACTGTGTCGCAATGTCCTCTGCAGAGTTGCACCACTCATGTGTTTGGTGGTTAGTGAAGTCATCACACCTTTGGAACTGGGATCCAACATTTCATCTGTGAAGGCCTGGGGCTGAGTCACCACAGGTGGTGCAATTGTTGCTAAGAAATCCATGTTGACTGTAAAATGGATAGAAAACTATTGGAAACTTCATTTGAGTGGGAGCTGTTCTCAAAGCAGTCAGCTACACCTGTAACTACAGCAGCTCTGACCTTAAGAGATCTTTGTTAATATTTGGCACTGCAGTTCCTTTCTCCAACAAATATTTCTTTTTTTCAAAATGGTGCTTACATGTAAAAAGCAGAGGGCTTATTTACACCCATCAATGTCAAGCCCCATAGTAGGGGGAGGGGGGCTACCAATGGGGAATTGACTTGGCAAGCCTCCCCCTGAGTAGGGAGTTTAGCACTTAAAAAGGTAGTTATTAATTTGCTTTTACTAGGTGACCAGGGTGGAAAATTTGACTCTGGCTTCCTTGAAAATTTCAAATTCCCCTGGGTTTGCTAGCACCCTGCCTGAAACCTAATGTCAGGGAAAACCCAAAATATCCTGCTTAAGGCTTTTAACATAACTACCGTTCCCATTTGATTTTCCTCCCGGATTTCACGGTGGCACAATTTGCAAAATTCAACAATTTTCGGCTTTTCCGGAAACTATCCTTGGCAAGTTTGCGATTCCGTACCTTCTGCCCATTTGCCCCCTGTTTCAAAACTTCCGGCATTTGTGGCCTTACGGCAACTGCGACGGTGAATTGATTTTAAGAAGCATGTTGAGTTTACCATTATTGAGGTTTATAAATGTTGAACCAGTAAGTAAAAGGTATCAGAACGAAAAAGAATGTTAGAAAGATTTTTAGTAGTAACGGAAAGTTAAAAGCATTACAATGTATATGCGCCCTTTTAGTAGTAGGCTGTATAATAATTAAACCTTGCCCAAGATGCAAGTTCTTGCATGTAGAGACTGCAAAGTAAACACGTGAACATTAGTTAACTTTTCCCCGGCAATTTGCAGCAGCTTTGACGTTTGCAGTCCTTTAGCAAGAACCACCATTAGCACTTAGAGTCGACTGAGAACAATTTCCACCACAATTAAGACAGTTTCTCACATACTCGATCCGCTAGACACCAGCGAAGGTCCACCTTCAAAATTGTTATCTGCCATTTGTCGCAAAGGTATTCCCGAGGGCAAAGGGGCTGTTTTCTCGTCTTCTGAGAACTCTGAGCTAACCGGACTTCCACGTTTGGAATCGTCTGTGAAGTTTCTGTAACTCATTGAACCATTGAACGATCCCTTTGTGCAATGAAATGTGCAATCCGAAGCCAAGTTGACTTTCTCGGAAAACTTGGCACATTAGGCACGTGGTACGTTTCTCGGAAATCAATTGTTACGTTCGATTTTGTCGGGGGAGGGCAAAGTCTGTATGAGTTTTAGCTCTTTTCCATTTTGTTTCCCTCTTTAACCAGTGGTTAGTAGGCGAAAATAAAAACATTGGTATAATTTTTAGCAGCCACCAGCTTCGTGTTTTGTGGCTTTAAAGAACAGTCTTCGAAATAACGAAGTTTACCTTACCCGTGGAAGTACTGGCGGGGAATAACAATTTAGCCTCTCCACGGTCTACATGTGGAATGGTAGACGGCGAATTTTTTGGTCTTTTTATATGTTATACATAAAACGAATACTGAAACTTTAAAAATAGAAACTGATTGTTAAAAACATTTTCCTTTTAAACCTTTTTACGTGTGTGCATGGGAGACGATATAATAAATGCAAGATACAATTTCACATTTCCGGGTTAGTGCATTGTCGCCGAGCGATACGAATGGGTTATTCATGCTCTGCAAGCATGACCAAGTTCAGAGAATTAGCTGTTACGATATGAGTTGACAAGAAAAAACAAGTAGATATCTTTTGTATTTCGATCGAAGAAGTCGGAGGGGTACCTCTGCTCATTCACCTCCCATTCCCTTGCGAGAAATCAATTCGGGATAAAGTCTCTCGATTTCTCTGCCGATGATCTTGGACGTTCTCCAAATTCAAGGTCACACAGAAGTAGAGGCAAATTATTTATCATAAACCCTTGAGCATGCATGCATAAACCATATTAATAAACCAAATGTTATTACATCGCTCGAGCGAACAAGGGTGGTCTGCACAAGAGCAGGGTTTACATCTAATTATATATTATGCATTATAATTGTTTGGAATTATTCTATACTACTCACCTGGAGTGCTCATATCTTGTAGTTGGATTGGGATGTCTTCAAGATTCTCCACTTTAGAATACGAGTTTCTCAACTTTTTGAAGCTCATCTGTTTAGACTCGGTAGCGCTTATCGGTTTATTTCGCGGAACTCGATACAATTTTTGCGCAATCCACGATGTATTTCTCAGAAAAACTCAGGATGTTGCCGTTTTCGACCTCCTTTAGAGTTCCAATTCTTGGAAAAGTCTTTTACCGACCCCACCCCTCAAGCGTTCGAAATCTGCGATGTGAAATTGTCGCACGAAGAAACCACCCTGTACTGATATTAGATAATAGAGTGACAAACGTTTTAATGACTCTAATTATTCAGTAGTCTGCAAATATCGTACCCCAATTTATCAAATGCATTTCATATTTGCCAAGATCCAATTTCTGCCCAAAGCTTACGGAATTGAGCTGTTTAATATTTTGTGTAAAAGTACTCTTAATTGAATGCAAATCTGCTCTGCATGAATATTTTATTAGGTGAAGGCGCCACTTTTGTGATTTAATTTGATTTCCAGGCTCTCACTGTTTATTTGCATGGGAAAAGCTTAAAAAGGTCTAAAAACGCTAGCGACAATATCGCAGGCGTATTTTAAATAGCTTTCCCGCTTCTTTCGGAAGCAAACTGCAGTTTGATTGACGGTAGTCTATTGCATAGAGCATTTTGATTTGGAAGGTCGCGTTGCGGTGAAAACAGTGATAAGTGAAGTCTAATTACATGAAAACGTTCGCTTTTGGCCTCACGTGGTCGTCATTCATGCTCACTCATGTGTACTTTTAGACGCGATCGGCGAGCACTCGCGCTCATTCGTGGTCACTCGTGTGTTCTATCAGCCGCGTTCGGCGGCACACCGGCGAGCGAGAGCGAAAACTTATCCCACTTGTCACGCGAGGTAATTTTCGCACGCTTTCGCATGCTTGCTCTCCTACTGGACTAAACCTGAGAAATACAAGGAACTACTGTCTTAAGATCTCTTAAGGGATTATTCGTCATTTTTTCAAAAATGTAAAACTGTTCTGAAAAACTAGTCTAGACCCAAGTGCGAAAATATCAGCAAGACACTCTGACCACCTAAAGCCTCTTGTTTATTGTACGATTCGAAAACGCATGAATAGGACTTCGTTGTGAGAATTATCAGTCTCTTACTTGTAAAATTTGCTCTTTTACAAGGAAAACAATTACAACTAACTACATCTTTAATTTCCTGTTCACCTTTTGCTAATGACGTTCAAGAAGCCCGCATACCGTGTCCTTCTTGGGGGACTGAACAGCTACCTTCATTGAGACAGGACGAGAAATAACTATTCCTTATAAGTTATTTTCTTTTGTTGCGTTCGACGAAGTGGAACGCAAACCTAATTTTGACCTGTGGCTTTTCAGAGTTGGTCTCGCTGTGCACGGTTCTAGGCTGAAAAAAACCACGTTCCTGTAAGGACACCAAAATGGCCACCCCGCTTGATTTTTGCAGGGGCATGTCACGGCCAGTAAACTGGTACCGTTTAATGCTAAGACATGTGATAAGACATGTGGCGAACATGTGAGTATGTGAGCAGGCCATGTGAGCTCATCTTTCCGATGGATCCTTTTTTGTCTTCTCTCTGTTCAGTCGCCGTACGCCTCGCTATTATGTGCTCTCAGCGTTAGATTTTGGCGAATTTAAACGCTTCGACGGCAGCATTTATCGCAATCTGAGGGAATTGTCCTTGTTTATTACTCGACTTGGCTTTGGGATGATAACCGTGGGAACAGCTACATTTTGATTGCATTTGTTGATTAGTTCCAGTCGCGACAGATAGCTCAGTCTTTATCCGGTCGAAATTTTATTGTTTGGAATCGGTGGAAAAGTACTCTGAAGGCAAGAGCCATAAGACTACTTTATTCATCACGGGAAATACTCGAATTAGTCGCGAAACGAGCACGCGACTGCAAATGCTAGCTTAGAATAATGTACGTAATTTAAATATTCTACGAAACTTGAGAGACTACAGAAACTGACAGCGTCACGCAACGTATCAACAAATCGTGACCTCTTCACTAGCATGGACATTGACACTATGCATATCTGATTGTAAAACCTCGGTTACTGCTGAAAAATGTTGATTTTAGCAGTAGGCAAAGGTTGAAAGTCAGCTAGTGTAATCATTTAATTACGATATATAATTATATATTAAAGTGAGAGCGTCGAACGCACTCTCATAATCTCTGATTACTACTAGTTTTACGTAACTGCAACCATCGGCCGCAGGCAAGTATAGAGTTAATGCACTCGCAGCTTTTCCTTTAGTCTAGAAGGAGCCTTTACACATTCGAATCCCTCCTTGCAAGTTTTGGACCCTAAATCTGCATACGCTGAGTCTAAACCAAAAGGGCCCCTCTGAGGTAAACACATTGTGCCAGGGCCATCACACGTCATTCTACAGCATTTCATACCCCTGGCGTCACAATTTGTCACTTCTGTGACGAGATCATGATGTGGTTTGCAGTGAGGTGCTGGGAGCTGACAAGAAGAAAGAGCTCCTCTTTGGTCGCATTCGCAATGGTCACAAGCTGAAAAAGATTCAAATATCGTGACGTTTCTAAAGTAAAAACGCCAAAGTTTGGAAAGAATTATTTCAACATGTTTCCGTGGAAATTGATGAAATATTTCCCCTAGTCAGTATAAAAAGTGAATGAATAAGTCACTATTTAAGTGTCGAAGTGTTTAGCAGTACTACTGTTCTAATTGGGGACACTGAAAATATGCAAACAAATATTCTAAAAACTTGTTAAGAATCCCAACTGGTAGTCAGTAAACTTAAGATGCTTGCCAAAAGATATTCACTTTTTAACTAAACGGGGAGAGGAAAGATTGAGATTGGTCACGGTATGGGACATATTTTTGAGGAGAGCTTTCAAGTTCTCACCCATTCACTATCATCGTACGTAGTAATCGTCGTTAGCAACTAATCTAATTTAGAGGCCCTATATATTAGGGGTTTTGGGCACACGGGATATTTAAGCAAAAAGTTGACGGGATATAGGATATTTGGGTGGGGGGGTTATGGGATATTCGATATTAAGATCGGATGAAACGGGATATCGAGTAGAAAAATCTTTAATTTTTGCTACTTGAACTCATTAATGGCACTCGGGACATTTAAGCAAAAACCTAACGGGATTTGGGGTGCTAAGACTTCTCCCCCCTCACCCCCCAATGGGGCCTCAATTTAACTGATTCCCGCGAAGACATATCTGGAAAACGCTATGATTAACGATTCGGCCTCGTTGCATGTACATGAATACATTGTTTTTCAATCACCGACACTGATTTCCTGACCAAGGCTGTCAGCAATCTATGTAACCAAATGCTTGGAACTAACCTTTGACCAGCAGAACTGCACATAGTAACGGAGCTAACGAAGCCAGACAACGGGTTGTCATGTTGTGCGATGGCTTGTATTCTGCGCGTCGATTAAGTCTGAACGAAGGAGACAGAAACAAAGAAACGTGAAACCTTTTAAATACAGGAACGCCTAACCTGAATTTCAGCCACCTGTTCGATTTCCCAAACTGAGTGAGTGTGCGAATCGAATAGATGGCTGAAATTTAGGCTAAGGAATATTGTGACATCCCGAGGGAAGTCATAAAACTCAGGTTTTTTGAAAAAAGCCCTGAGGAGGTAACAAAATCCTGTTTTGTGGGCGTGGCTCGAATTTTTTCACCCCTACCCGAAGCGGTACCAATTCTAAAACGACAAATTAACTGACACATAATTTTTGATAGCGGTAAAGACGATTGCTTCGAGTACCTTCTACTTGTAAAGTTGATTGTCAAATATCTCCTGACATGTTTTGATTTCGACTCAATACTCCAAATATCTCCCCACGGGACATTATAAACTCGATCCTGAATGAGTTTTTTGGGGTATTTACCATATCAGAACAACCAAGGTTGAGTTTTGGGAAATATGAAACGAGTTACAGACACTGATGGAAAATTATGTCTGTTATATCTCGCCCAGCTATGCTGTCATCAACAAATATTGTTATTGTGGGTCACTATGTCTCGTATATAGACCATATTGTACGTTCAGTTTTAATAAAATCGGTAAAGCCTACACTTGTTGAAAGTATTGGTGGACATCGAACGTTTTCGGCCATTTCGTGGAATGCCACCTAGATTGTTAATTTACAATTTATTCGATCTTGAAGCCATGTTTTCCAGTACCAACAATACACCATTCTAAGAAAATGGTGACCATAGCTTTTTACTTATTTTGAACCCTGTTTGTTTCTTTTTTAGATCGAAATTAATATCTTTAACTTTGAATAATAAACTTTAATATTACTGAGAATGCACAATGAAACCTTAAACATAACTTTATCCTATATCTACATCAGTTATATTTCACCTTAGGGAGGTAAATTTGCTTTTAATTGGATACATCTTGATACGTAGGAAATATAGCAAGATCAGCTGGTGATCAATATTTCTTCGGTTGTCATGTATTGTCGGATTTACGTTGCCAAACTTGACACCTGTTTATTAAGAATGGTTGACAAACCATGTGTTTTAGGCGAACACAATTTAAATTCGCTACAAACTTAAGTAATGTGAGAGAAACTTCAATGGACTTCTTCTTAACTCTCTTTTGAATTCGTGTTAATTGTTTATGAAATCTGCCTATGACATATCGAAGATCCCTTGTCTTATGGTGTAAACCGGCCAGTAGTATTTTTAGACTTTGTTTATTAACAAAATGGCTGGTTAAGATAGCTTAATGATACATTTTTTAAACCTCACCTCGTTCTATTCCTCGGTGAATCGGTCCGTAACGCGTTAGAGCCTCCGTTTAAATACAAAATTCTGATCTCTACAACGAGGATAATATAATGGGAGCTTTTGAATGACGCACTGCTTCTACAGCTAAAGATACGTTTTAACAGGTAAACTGGCATTTGTCACGCCTGGGATAACTGTATTGTATGCCATGAAGCAGGTGTTATTTGCACTTCAAGTTGACCACAGTTTACCCAAGCTCAACTCCTCAAAGTTGATGTTGGGAAACCTGTGAATTGAGAAGTCATGACTAGTTTCGTTTCAATTCAACAAGGTTCTGGCAATGAGAAATGAAAGCGGGACATTAAAGGAGTATCACAGACAACTAAACATTTGTCACCAAGGTCGTGAGGGGTTTGTTAAATAGGAGCCGAATAGATTGCTCTTCATTTAAGGAGTTCAGTCGCCGTATTTTTAGTTATTTTGGCCACGTCCAAAATTAACTTTAATTTGAAGGAAAACTGAAAATAGTAGTTTACTGAGATGAAAAACACAAAAGAGACAATAAAATAAAGACCATAAAGAATGGAGAGGTTTGACTCGGATTACAAACGACGAACTTCAAAAATTCAGGCTAAACTTTTTACTCATCCGGTCTGGGGATTAAGTAGAGTGTGTGGGACGACAGACATGCATATGCATGTATCAGGCTTTGCTTGTGTCGATGTTTGAAAGGTTCAGTTTGATTACCGTAGATCCGAAGGTTTCTTTTTCCACATTTTCTAGCTTACTGCTAAACTGGCTGGAGAATTTAGATGTGCATCAGGAAAATAATGCCTAGTTCTCTAACTGTCTCTCTAAATTTGGGGAGGGAGATCTGGGACTTTTACATTGGGCGTTGTGACCACGCCTTTATTTTTTTAATTTTTAAATCAAGTGGATCCAAGCTGACAATAATGCCATATCCTGTTTGAACTTAAATAATAACAACATTTGTGTCTGGTTTACATTTTACAAATAATGGCTGTAACACATATTCCAAACACTCTTTTTTTTCTGTAAGAAAATGTTTCATACAAATTTTAGATTTGTAAGAATATTTTAAAAACAAATCCCAGATTAAGATTTTGAAAAGAATATAAACGGCAAAACTAGCCAAAAAACAACAAAAACAGCACTAGCCGTATGCTGGATGTTAATAACATTTCTGCAGGAAGTTATGTGTGTCATATCAAGCTTTATTGCCTGCAGTCTGCCTCCAAAACTTCATCAACGCCATCAAAGTCAACTGAAACGTAAGAGTCGTATGCTATAATCTAATAATATTATTTTCAGCCTACAACTGGCAAAAAAAAAAAACAAAAAAAATATTTAGCCTGGGCAGGAAAAACTGCATGAACACTGCGAGATATGGTTTTATGTAAAACAAAATTCACAAAAATATTGTCAGTAAATAGTGAACAATTCATCATATTTGTCTGTCATGTCACCATTAGACTCTGTAGTGAGATCATAGAAGAAACCAGACGTTGATTCGTCTTGAAGAAACGATTCCGCTTGATCTTGGAACATAGCTTTTACATCAACTGTGACCAAGGTATAAAGCCGATGTTCTGTCAAATTTTCCACAGCATATTTGAGAGAATTGAGTCCGTCGTTATCCATGCGTTGAGCGGAGTCCATTAGTTTATCAAACCTGTGGTTAGGTTAAAAAAAAACATATGAGAACTTACGCGACCTGCTGCAAATTGAGTGGTGATAACTAACTGAGGGCCCATTAGGGCGGGATCTGAGTATCCCACGTCCCATTAATTTATTTTTGCCTAAATATCCCTCATCTTTTAATTTCTATTGCAAAAATTGAACGATTCCCTCCAATATCCTGTGTCCCGTTAATGTTTTACCGAAATATCACTTATTCCAAAACCTCAAATAAGGCCTCCTTACTAGCTTTCATTGACACTCTGTGTGTTGCATTTTGATCATTGCAGTTATAGCCACATACGTTTGCAGTAAAATCCGAAATTAATCCCTGGGATTGTATTTGTTTATAATCGTTTTGCCGGAATTATGTTCGACAGTTGACGGAGATTTGGAGGTATTTTCGGCAGCATTTTATCTCTTGAAGTTTGGTTCTTATATTGGAGAGAAGAAACTGCGTTTCTTTGAAGGAGGAGAGAACATAATGGCGCTGATGGTTTTAAAATTGTCTGGCTGAGTATCAACAAAACTTTAGGTGTATATTAGGCAGCGTCAAAACTTCACCGGAGGAATTTGAAAACGCAGCTTTATTCCTAGAGGTCTCTACGGTTAGACCTACCGTCCACACTAATCCGTCACGGAAACGGAGCTTTTCATAAACGCTCTTCAAACCGGAGGAATTTGAAAACGCCGGCTTTTTATTTTAGTGTGGACGGAAAACATTTTGAAAACGGAGCTTTTCGAAAACGACGGCGTCACGATAATCATGTGTCTTCCTTGAGCAAGTTTTCCTCAAGAACAAAATCCAAAATGGATGTTGACTGTTGCGTTTTTAAATTCCTCGGGCGTAGCGTAGACGGAAAACATTTTTGCTGCGTTTTCAGAGTGAAACCTTCGTTTTCAAATTCTCTCGGAGTAGCGTGGACAGGGCCTTAGAATTCTGGCCACGTCTAAAATCTTGAAAATCGCTGTATGGTAGAATACAAACTATATAGCCGCCATGAAAATTAATCAGAACGAACAAATCGTGTTATTTCTACTGTTTAAGCGAATACAATGCGTTTGACGCATAGACATATTTTTAGGAGTAGGGCGAGCGAATCGAACACAGAATCATTACCAGCGACTATCTCAGCCTGCTATAGAAATTACCGGTTTGAGTCTTCCTCGCTAGTTTTGTGAAATTTCTTTATCATCTTGTATCTTCCTAATCGTATGGATGGCCGTGTTAGCTCAAGTCCTCTGGCCGATATTCTAAAAAGTGAAGACATTCTACCATTAAGGAGCTTAGTCACGGTATTTTGAGTTATTTAGCCATGTACAAAATAACCTTTACGTTGAAGGAAACCTGATAATAGTAGTTCACTAACATAGAAAAAACCTAAGAGATAACAATAAAACATAAACGAACATGGAT
>NC_138159.1:3807700-3810200 GCF_964199315.1 Orbicella franksi | reverse complement strand
GGTGTCTCAGGACCTCAGCTGTGGCCATGCAAAGACATTTCGTCTTAGCAAACTGAGAATAAACCCATATCAATATTTCGTAGAGATAATTTTCTCTAGTGTCTCCTATTGTGTGACAGTTTAACACGTATTGAGTCACTAATGCTACTGCATAAAAATAAAACTTTCGTCGGACATGATCACGAAATTGAAAGAATAGGAGCTGAGGAGAATGCCTTAAGAGAACCCATAACTCTTATGGTCTTAGACTTTCTTGTTACAAAAGACTTGGGAATTGAGTGTTTGCCCAGCAATATCTTTAAGAAAGAGTGCAAATGCGACCGTCTGAATAATCAAACTTTATTTTGCTGCTGCTATGTTTTATTTTGTTGTTTGATTTTGTTGCTACATAAGTTTGAAGGTGGTGTACATGTATGTTGTAATGTAGTGTATGTAGGGCTAGCCTAACTGAATTAATTCGCTATGTTCCCATTTACTTGACCATGGAGGTGTCCAGCTTTAGTCACGTTGAATTTTTTTTTTTTATGGCTTAATATATTTTTTTAAATTTTTATTACTATCATTCATTTACCATTTAAAATGTATGCAAATGCCCTTTATAAATGGAATGAAATGAAAAAGTGAATTATATTACATCTAAAATAAAAATGATAGAAAATAGTTCAAATAATATGGTCGATAACAGCCCACTAAAGGCGAATTGTAACTGCAGTTTCACTCGTGTTAAACTCAGTGCTTGATCAACGGCACAAAACGGTTCCAAACCGTAACTTCATTTTAATCAAAATTGAGAAACGTTCGCTATTTTCTTACCATTACTTTATATTTTTTGTCTCCTTTTTTTTTTTTGCTATGTATATTGCCATACTGTAGGCTTAAAATTACCTGCCAGGTTTTACTTCAATGTGGTGATCCCTACGATTGTTCTAATAATAATAATAATAATAATAATAATAATGATGATGATGATGATGATAATGATGATGATGATACTGATACTGATACTGATACTAATAATAAATAATATTTATGAAGGAAGCTCCCTTCACATTGCGTGGTAAAAAATAAAAACTAATCACAATCAAATCCAAGTACTAATAACAAATGAAAGTAAACTTGAAAATCACTTTTAAAATTTAAACCTATCAAGTAACGACGTTCTAAAAGAATTAAAAGGAAGCTTTTTTATGTCTATAGGCAGGGCATTCCAATCGGGTAAAGCACTATTTACTGATCTGAGCAAACACCTGTTACTACCTGATTTAATGGATCGAATAGTGTCTTTTGAGCGAGTGTTATGACTATGGTAATCTACACCTCACATAATCATATTGTTTCTGTCGTTTAGTTCTCAGTACACGTATATCAAAGGGTACTCGGAATAACATTAGTTCTATTTCAGAAATTCCATACAAAGATGTCAATCGTATTTAACTTTTATCGTCTGTTTGTAACTTAATTGACACCTGCTATATTCCGTCCCTTCGAAGCTTTCAAATAATATTTTCCACAAAATTAATCATTTCTTTAAAACTAATCAGATTTAAGCATAAATCTTTATTTTTTTCTTACAATACATCTAGGTATTGTCTTTCCGTAACTTACATTGATATCTGCTACAGTTTGCAACTGCTAAGCTTTCAAATACTATGTTCGATAAAATTAATAACACCCATCTTACCGATAAGAGACGACTTTCTGGCAGGTGGAAAACCGTGGAAGTCAAATCATAGTAGCTGAATATCCCCAGATAATATACATTGCGAATCATATAGAATTTCAGCAATCTGTGTCAACTGAATGGCAGTAGTTTGACGTGTTGTCTAGCTGTAACTGTAGAATAATTGTCTGACTCCATTGCGAATATCATTCATTCTCCAAAGGTAAAGTCCTGGGTTTAGTGAAGGGGACAAAAATAAAACCACCATTGTCACCCTATCAACCACAAATATTTCCGAGCTAAACTTAAGACTAATATAAACCACACTAGAGACAACATAGGGTAAAAAACAAAACGAAAATAGTAGGAGAATATAGATGATCGTGGCAAAAGATTTCTTGTACTTCGCCAGGTCGATTGCTTGTCGCCCAAAATTTTGGGATGCTTCGTCCGCTTGGACTAGCTGTTGGTGATGACGGATAATGCGGTAAACTTTAAAGTAGGCAAATGACATGGTCAGATAGCAAATGAGAATTATTGCTACAATTGCAATACTCATTTTATTTCCATACTTCTGGCTTTTAGTTGCCAAAACACGAAAAACGACCGCAGGGATCGGTGTCAGTAACAGTAAAATCACTGTGAAATACTGCCCACCACGCGATGTGACGAAAGATCGTCGAGACATGTGCAGCCATCGTTCAATGGACAGGATTGTTAAAAGAAGAATTGTGCAACCAATGAAGTAGAGGGCACTGCAAGCGCCGATTGTCCTCAGAGTCAAAGCAAGCTTTAACCTATGGCAATTTGCCTCTTGGGTTGCAAAGTACGTAAAATAGG
>NC_138159.1:3747700-3802700 GCF_964199315.1 Orbicella franksi | reverse complement strand
AAATTGGTTCAGGCCACTATTTGTTTCATCAGGCGGAAACCTTAAGAGGTCTTTGTTTGCAGTCCATCAGCTTGCCTGATGAATTTTTTTGTTAATTACCACAACGATAGTAGAATTTGTTCATTTTCCCAGAGGTTTATCCATCATAACTTATTACTGACACTCGTGACCAAAAACAAGACATGTTCAGCAACGTTTCCTCTCAACAACAAACATTTTTCTTGTCTTGTAACTCGGCCGTCGACAACCGGATCAACGCATCATATTCCGACGCAGCTACCTTTTCGGCTGCTTTATTGCAATAGATCTGGCAAAATACAAGAAATCTGTCGTGTCGATTCTATACATTCTACTGCTATTTTCTGTCTGTTTCTTGCCTTTTGTTGTCTCCACTGGGGTTTTTGTTTTCTTGGTTAGCTGTTGCCATGCAAAGACATTTCGTCTTGGTAAACTGAAAATAAACCCTGAACGGAAGAAGATGTATTTTCACCGGGTGCTAGGGTTATGCAAAGGAGCTTTGACACGAGCGATAGCTGTGTAAACACACTGACTGTGGCAGATTTTAATCTGTTCTCGCGTGCAATCCAAGGAGATACCCACCGGTTTGAACTTATAGAACGGTTTATTAAGGTATGAAATTTACTGTGATGTGCTTTTTAGGCTTCATTTAGACCCAGCTTTTGAGATTTTCCCCGTCAAATTTGGCTAAATTTTAGTAGGTGATCAAAGGCCTCGGAGTAGGGTGTCTTCCAGCCTCGCTGGTAAGCTGAGAATTTTTCGAAAAGTTTCCATATTTCATCAGTCAGAGTAATGAATGTACCTTAAAATTCGTATGAAATCGAAATTTCGTGAGCTGCATTTTAGGCGACGTAGCACGCTTCACAAAATCGATGAATTTTACCTTTCTGATCACGGTCGGCAACCTCAGTTCGGCCAAAATTCAATTTTGGCTCGTAGCAAAGCGAAAATAAGGAATTGGAAAATAGTAAATTGCTTTTATATATATATATGGGTCAAACCCTTTTCACTGACAAAAAAATGAAGGAAAAGTATTTTTGGTCCCGAAGTCGAGTGGACCGCTTTTAGCGGGACTGCCACTTAATTTGTTATACTCCCATTTACTACGCTAGGGCGAAACGGCCCTGATAACGGTTATTAAGGTGTCGCCAATTTTGGTTATATCAGCATAATTTCAAATGTAGTAAATATCTCGTCGCGAAACTTGGTAAGTGAATAGAGGACAAATGTCTATTTTTTTGACAACAAAATTGACAGCAAATATCAAAATATGACGTCACAGTTAATGACGTCATGCAATAACCTTCATTAAAAGTTTTTAAATTCCAGCTTTTTCTGTACTTCTTTAGAAAGAGCAAAGCAACAGTAGTTAAAAGCTGAAAACCGTTTGTCAATATCTCAAAAATTAAAGGAGATATGACATTTTAAATTTTAGAGAATGCTCAGCCCAAAACCGAGGACTCCCCCTTGTGTTTTCCTGGAAGCAATCTCACTTATGTTGCATATTGACTGTACTATATGAGTGTAATCCAAAAAATTGCCCATCAATGTTTTTCCTGCCGTTCTAAACACCTCAAATCGTATTTTTGACGTCATTAGAGGTGACGTCATCAATTATTCAAACAACAAAAACTTGTTTAAGAGGCCAAGACTAAAAAAGTTAAAATGATACGATTTTTAGCAGCACTAAGTACTCTTTATTATCAAATTCTAAGAGTTCCTCAAAGAAAAATGAAGAAAAAAAATCATGGGGGTTGACTTTAGAGGAGCACAATGGTTCCGGGGAAAACTGAAATTTCTTTAAATTGCTATAACTCGAGAAATATTTGTCCCGGCGAGGAACGGTTTTCAGTATAATAGTCCCCTAGTCATACTCTTTTAAATGATGTATTTGGTGGTTTGAAATTAGAAAATTTGTATGACACGTTTTTTGTGACGTCATCAAATATGACATCACAATATGACATTTTGACATTTTGTTACAATTGAAATGATCAAGACAACGATCCAAGGCAGTGTGCAAAGTTTCGTACAAAAATATGCAAAGGGGGCAAACTTGCCCTGAATGACCGATTTTAAGGCCGTTTGGCCCCCGCTTGCCCATGAATGTGTCCAACTTTGGTCACCTTTGGTCACACTGAATTTTTATTTCTTTACGGTTTTTTCACGTTTACTACTTTCATTACTTTACCAATTAAAATGTATGCAAATACCCTTCATAGTGTTAATAAAATGAAAAATTGAATTGAATTACATCTAGGATAAAAATGATGGAAAATCTTTCAAATAATATAATCGAGAACAGCCAGCTAAAGATACGATTGTAACCGCAGTTTCACTTGTGTTAAACTCAGCGCTTGAACAACGGCGCAAAACGATTCCAAACCGTAACTTCATTTTAATCAAAATTGAGAAACGTTCTCTATTTTCTCACCATTACTTTATATTTTATTTTTGTCTCCTTCTGTTTTTTGCTATGTATATTGCCATACGGTAGGCTTAAAACTACCTGCCCGGTGTTACTTTAATATGGTGATCTCTACGATTGTTCTAATAATAGTAGTAGTAGTAGTAGTAGTAATAATAATAATAATAATAATAATAATAATAATAATAATAATAATAAATAAATAATCTTTATGGAGGAAGCTCCCGTCACATTGCGTGGTTTTCAGGGAGTTCCTCAGTAACTAAGGTAAAATTAGAGTAAAAAATTTAAAACTAATCACAATCAAATCCAAGTATTAATAAAAAATGGAAGTACAAATTGAAAATCACTTTTAAAATTTAAACCTATCAAGTAACGACATTCTAAAGAATTAAAAGGAAGTTTTTTTTTTTATGTCCATAGGGCATTCCAATCGGGTAAAGCACTATTTAGTGATCTGAACAAACCCCAGTTACTACTTGATTTAATGCATCGAATAGTGTCCTTTGAGCGAGTGTTATGACTATGGTAATCTACACCTTGGATAATCATATTGTTTCTGTCGTTTAGTTCTCAGTACACGTGTATCAAAGGGTATTGAGAATAGATTAGTTCTATTTCAGAAATTCCATACAAAGTTGCCAATCGTATTTAACTTTTCAAACTTTCTTGCTAAACGTCATTAAAAAACTAATTTTCGCCAGGTAGAATATCTGAACGTAGCCTCCAATGCAGAGGCTCTTTGGGTTCGTCATTTTATCGTTCCCTCTCATAATGTGCATTGCCTTTCCCTAATTTGAATGACAACCTGCTATATCTCCCCCTCTAAGCGTCCAAATATGTTCTGCAAACTAAATAATTTCTTTAATCAAAATGAACCACATCTAAGCATAAATGTTTATTTTTCTTCTTATAATAGGTATCGTCTGTCTGTAACTTAAATTGACGCCTGTTATATTCCGTCCCTTCGAAGCTTTCAAATAATATATTCTTCAAAATTAATCATTTCTTTAAAACTAATCAAATTTAAGTATAAATCTTTATTTTTTCTTACAGTACATCTAGGTATTGTCTTTTCGTCACTTACATTGACCTGTCACTGCTAATCTTTCAAAAAATATGTTCCATAAAATTAATAAGACCCATTTTACCGATTACAGGCGACTTTCTGGCAGGTAGAAAACCGTGGAAGTCAAGTCATAGTACTTGAATATCCCCAGATAATATACATTGCGAATCATATAGAATTTCAGCAATCTGGCAATCAGCAACTAGACGGCAGTAGTTTGAAGTGTTGTCTAGCTGTAACTGTAGAATAATTGTTTAACTCCACTGCGAATATCATTCATTCTCCAAAGGTAAAGTCCTGGGTTTAGTGAAGGGGACAACAATAAAACCACCATTGTCACCCTATCAACCACAAATATTTCCGAGCTAAACTGAAGACTAATATAAACCCCACTAGAGACAACATAGGGTAAAAAACAAAACGAAAATAGCAAGAGAATATATATGATCGTGGCAATAGATTTCTTGTATTTCGCCAGATCGATTGCTTGTCGCCCAAAATTTTGGGATGCTTCGTTCGCTTGGACTAACTGTTGGTGATGACGGATAATTCGGTAAACTTTAAAGTAGGCAAATGACATGGTCAGATAGCAAATGAGAATTATTGCTACAATGGCAATACTCATTTTATTTCCATACTTCTGGCTTTTAGTTGCCAAAACACGAAAAACGACCGCAGGAATCGGTGCCAGTAACAGTAAAACCACCGTGAAATACTGCCCACCACGTGATGTGACCAGCGAACGTCGAGACATGTGCAGCCATCGTTCAATGGACAGGATTGCTAAAAGAAGAATTGTGCAACTAATGAAGTAGAGGGCACTGCCTGCGCCGATTGTCCTCAGGGTCAAAGCAAGCTTTAACTTATGGCAATTTGCCTCTTGGGTTGCAAAGTACGTAAAATAGGCGGCGGCAAAGAAAGGCTGGGAGATGAGTCCTGTACACAAATCTGTGAGCGCTAATCCGCTTAGAAGAACGTGGAACGATGATCTCACAAACGTTCTCTTCCAAATTACCACCAAAATCAAGGCATTTCCCGTCACTGCCACTGGCGATAAAACAGCAATTGCTATCGAGGTCGAGAAAGCAACTTCGTAAGAGAAAAAATCTTTTAGCCTGTTGTCGCCGATTGTGCCACAAGTTGTGAAGAAAGTCTTTTCTGGAGAGGGCGTGTTATTAAACATCGCCTATCTTTGTTCATGAGCGTTGGCAATCAGATCTGCTGGGTAAACCTCGGCGAAATAGAACCTTCCTTTGCAGGTTAAAATGCAAATTTTACTACCACAGAATACGAAATAATGGACAAAACTGTCTCGTGAGCCAAATTGATGCATAGACTGTAAACAAAGGCCTTTCAAGGCTTCTATCTAATAAAACATCTGCGTTTCAACGTTCTGTTTGCAAATCCCGTATTGGAGACAAAATATGGAATAGCCTGCGTTGATAGGTGGGCGTCATAAAGAGGTTTTCTCCGCTGACGCTACAACGAATCTCGGCATTTTTCTATGTATTGTAAAAATTAACTAATCTTTACTTTTATTTATAGTGTGCACGTGAACATCTTTAAAATTGATTTATGTCAGTTTTCATTGGATTCTGATTAATTCAAATGGGTTCTGCTATAATAAGTACAACCCTGAATAAACATTTGGTTTGAGGTCACACACACAAGGGGACATTTTGCGGGGGGCGTGCATGAAGCACCTGGAACATGGGCATAAGCATGTTGCAGGGGCACGGCGAAAGCTGGTAAACACGAGCGGATATTGGTTCACTCCTGTGTTGTAGCGGTGACAGTTTGCAAGAGCAGTCAGTGCACTGGATGCGACATTGACAATTGATAAATTCATTTTGTCTTTGCTTCATGATGCACGAATTCAAACTAGCTGAGTCTGCATCATATTGAACCGATAGTTTGAAAAACAAACTTACGGAAATGACAAAACTGCTCTTTCTAGACGATTTTTTACAACTTATGGTTAGTGTCTTTGAAACGCTTTTCCCATTTTTAGCTTAAAGGTTCTTTCTAGGTAAAGATATTTCTTTTTTCTTATACTCGTAGCATAACAATTATTTAAGAAATAGAAAACATGTACCGTGTTTCTACAGAGTTGTAGAAACACGGGTGGAAGTTTGGGAGAACGAGAAATTCTGTGGGAACAAGAGCCGCAGGCGAGTGTTTCCACAGCTTTTGCGAGTTCTCCCAAACTTTCAAAAAAAAAGTTTGATTATCAAAATGTAAATTGTCTTTGCTCGCGCCATCATTACGTCAACATCTCGTGCTAGTTCTGTGTTTCCATCGAGTTATAGAAACACGATTTTTAACCAATCAGTATGGGTATTTTCTTTGGACTGTTTTCTAATAAGTATTATTAAGTATAATATATATCGTGCTATTACTCAATTATTCAGTTGTTGTTCTGAATTACTTCCTTCTTGCAGTGTATTGACACTAATAAAATTCCCAAGAAAATAAGTTATCAGTCAATCTCCAGTCATTCCGATCAGGAAAGAAGTATTTTGTCTGCATTGAAAAACTCAAAGGAGCTATGCCGAGATTCTGATTATTCTGATGTATAGATTAGTACTTTTAAATAAATCCAAATAGCCCTTAAAAGTGTCAAATGTATTTAGCACTGTTGTGCTTATTGGGGACACTAGACATAAAACTAGCTAATCTTACCACCAAGCCTCGCTTTTAAAATGCAAATTGTAAATATTATCGTGAAAAATTCCCGAAGAAGCAAAGATAAAACGAAATATCCACATCACAACAACACGAAAGCGCCAAAGGTTTGAGGAAATTTCTCGCGAACCAAGCTTCGTGGTGAATTTTGAGCTGTGATGTAACAATGTATGCTGAAAACTGATGAAGGAAACTCAAAATAATAACAATAAACAAATAATCAAAGCAATAATAGTAAACTGAAGACCGTAAGACGATGACAGATTAAGAAGGATAACGCAAGGACAAACTTGAAAAGAACTGAACGTAACTCCTTTACCCCTATTCAGAACAAAGGGGGAGGGGACAGAAAGTTATCATAGTAGCTGATTTTAACGTTCCACAACTTAATGTTGCAATATTTAACAGATAGCCGATAAACTCTGCTATTTTATTATGTGAACTTTATTTGGGAACACATTGATATTACATTTCATTGTACTCAAACTTTGATGTTTCCATGGTAGTTGTATTTTAAAAGGCACATTTTTATGTAAATTTCTAATGTTCTTTCATAAACAAAATTTCACTTTAATATTATTTTTCCATTGTTTCGTCTTTTAGCATTGCTTTAGCACTTTTGCGTAATTTTGACGTTTTCGAAATCAAGAAAAAAATCAAAATGAAGATAAAATCCTAAGGCTACAAAATTGGCCGCAACATTTCTTGATTGCATTATTAGATACCGAAATTGAACAAAAGTGGTGACTCTAAATACATTTCCTGCAACTGCTATTAATTTTTCAGATGTCTTTTTTTATTTTTGATTGATTGTAACTTAATCTGTATTTGCAATAGCATCGTTTTGCTACTTTTTCCAGCCTGCTTTTTGTTTGCAGTGCATGACAGCTTGATTTCAACCGTTTTCCAAAACGAACAAACTGAATAAATTGCTTCAGTATTTCTTGTTTTGTTATTTTTTCCCCTAGGTATGTTAAAACCTTTCTTACATGTACAGCCTTAGTACTCAATCGATTCCCTGATGTACATCCTTACACGTCTGAAATTTAATCATGAAAATGCAGACGGCTGCGATATTAAATTGTGTTATCTCTGAGTTTTTTCACCTCGGAAAGACAGCTTGATTTCAACCGTTTTCCAAAACGAACAAACTGAATAAATTGCTTCAGTATTTCTTGTTTTGTTATTTTTTCCCCTAGGTATGTTAAAACCTTTCTTACATGTACAGCCTTAGTACTCAATCGATTCCCTGATGTACATCATTACACGTCTGAAATTTAATCATGAAAATGCAGACGGCTGCTATATTAAATTGTGTTATCTCTGAGTTTTTTCACCTCGGAAAGAAGACATTTTTTTACAAAAAAAAAACGTTCGCAATCAGGTTCGACGGACATACGTTTTCTCCAATGTAAAGCTAATTTCAATCTGTTTTGAATTTTGCGGCCATGATTGCACTTTCAAAGCATGCATGTGAACAATTCATCGAAATTCATTCAAAGACATGCACCAAAGACGTGCAAGTCACAAAAGTCTCAACAATTCTGTCTATTTTCCATTTCCTCACCATAGCACCTGTGACAAGCCTTAAAAATTCAAAACTGTGAATTAATTTGCCGTTAACATGTACATATGCATTTTGCCTAACAAATCACTTACCGGCTTCCTCGTCGAGATGGTGATCGTATTCCCTCTTTTGTTCGCGCATGTTCAATACACAAAAACAGATACGAATCGTCAAAAAACCCTCACCAATCGTGCCATTGGTAAATGTCACCATTCGTCAAAGGAGCTTTACGATTCGTACCATTGGTACGAATGGCAAGCTCATCAGTCGATTGGTGTACCATTTGTAAACTGCATATCCACTCGAGAGCGGTGCCAAAGCTTTTGTTTCATTTTATTTTCTTACTTTTTAATCTTATCCCTTTGATTACCTTGAATGATGATCCTACACACATTGCTCCGGGGCATCGAATTTCAGCGTGCTCTTTCAGTATCCGTAAAAACAATATAAAAATTGTTATTCATGTAACTACAAAGAATTATTTTCAGAGACGACTCAAAATATAAATACACATTTTATGTTTCCCCTAAGGACGGGTTGTTTCTGAACTATCTGTTTCTGCTACTACCGATGAAAATCAAAGCGAATTTCTTTTGTTCAGAGCACTTACATTTAGGAAAGGAAGGAGAGAAAATGTGATGAAGAGATATGACTTTATTTTAATGTTGTTTTGAAATGTTTGGTTTTTATACTCAGTGCAATTTTCATCATCTTAGATGATTGGTCGTCATATTTACCTTAGAGGACAGAAAGGAACCATTAAACATCATGCACAAAAAGAACGTTTTTAATCAGTTTTCCTGTTATGCTAAGCTAAGCCTACCGAGCTACATTTTCCTTTGCGAAATTAATCCATTTCCTTTGCCAGATTAATCCGTTTGCTCTCACGGAAAAAGAAAAAATAGTAGGAATTGACTTTGCTGAACCTTTGTTCCAAATTTTTGCAATTCTATGCTGTCACGTAGCTCATTACAAAGTTATAAGGGAGGGAGCCTTACCGAACAATACGTTAATATTGATTTGCATGTTGGGTGACAAGCTGAAATTGGTTCGGGCCGCTATTTGTTTCATCAGGTGGAAACCTTAAGAGGTCTTTGTTTGCAGTCCATCAGCTTGCCTGATGAAATTTTTTGTTAATTACCACAACCATGGTAGAATTTGTTCATTTTCCCAGAGGTTTATCCATCATAACTGATTACTGACACTCGTGACCAAAAACAAGACATGTCCAGCAACGGTTCTTCTCAAGAACAAACATTTTTCTTGTCTTGTAACTCGGCCGATGACAACCGGACAAGCGCATCATATTCCGACGCAGCTACCTTTTCGACTGCTTTAGTGATTGCCGTTTCTTCACCGGTGGCAGTTGTGGGAAATGCACTCATCTTGGCGGCAATATGTAAGAAGACGTTTGTAAGAACACCATTCCATATCCTTCTGAGTGGATTAGCGATTTCGGATTTGTGTACTGGACTCATTGCCCAGCCATTTATTGTTGCAGTCATGTTTATCTACTTAAAACGGCCTAAAGAAGTTTGCGACAATCCAAAACTTCTTTTTGCCCTAATAGGAATTGGCGATGGAAGTGCAACTTACCTCATTACCATCACAGTTCTCTTTATAACACTGATATCCATCGAACGATGGCTGCACATGTATCGTCGATCCTTGGTTACAGCCCATCGTGGCTATTTTACAGTAGCCACGGTTTTGATCCTACCAATACCTTTAGTTGTTGCACGACTTTTTGGCGATGTTAAGCCTGAAACGTATAGTAGTGGAGTGTATACTACGATTTCGTCCCTGATGCTCTTTTGTTTTGTTACCACGTCATTCGCCTATTTCAAAGTTTACCAAATTATCCGCCATCACCAAAAGCAAGTCCATGATACGTCTCAGAATTTCGGTCAACCAGCCATAGATCTGGCAAAA
This sequence comes from Orbicella franksi, assembly GCF_964199315.1. Classification (NCBI taxonomy): domain Eukaryota; kingdom Metazoa; phylum Cnidaria; class Anthozoa; order Scleractinia; family Merulinidae; genus Orbicella; species Orbicella franksi. Next base: position 3,793,001 of record NC_138159.1, on the reverse strand, counting down.
TACAAGAAATCTGTCGTGTCGATTCTATACATTCTACTGCTATTTTCTGTCTGTTTCTTGCCTTTGGTTGTGTCCACTGGGATATTTCTTTTCTTGGGGGTTAGTCCAGAAATAGGAGTCGCCTTTGGTGTGTCCATGGTGCTTTTATTCTTGTCTTCTGCACTCAATCCAGGCCTTTATCTTTGGAGGATGAATGATATTCGTAACGCAGTCAAGCAGTTGTTTTGAGGTTGCTTCTAACTTAAGAGCGAGGGATCGATCATGGTTAGTGCGCTCGCCTCCGAATCGAGTCGTCCGGGTTCGAGCCATGGCCGGGGGCATTGTATAAATAGATGCGGGGAATTTAATGCAGAGGGCAACCCTGCGATGGACTAGCATCCCATCCAGGTGGGAGTAGAAATACTCGTAGTCGCTTCATGCTACAGAAACCGGAGACAAGCGCCGGCCTGATGGGCCATTTGGCACGTATGCAGACTTTACCACCTTTACCTTAGATATAAGAGGTTTACGTACAGCCTTGCACAGCGGCCTAGGTTATTCCAACAGACGTACTCAGTTTTTCTCTCTCAAGAGCACAACAGCACAATATGTCAAAACATAATTGAAACTTATGCTCAACACCTTTTATTTGAATCGTAGAACACAAGGATCTCTTTCAAGCATAGGACTACGTGAAGAGGATTTAAAAAACTTTGACCAATATTATAAACAGGACAACATGATTTCTTATGTATGGTCGCACATTATAGGGTTTCATGTACAGACTTAAAAGTTAGAACCATCTCGTACAGCGTAATAAACAGTATCACATTTATTAAATTTAGGCGAAATATTTCAAGATTCACAATCACTGATGCGGCTTCTATGCTTAGTCTATTAGGGACTACTTCCCATAATAACATCATAAATTATTTTCGTGACTAACAGTCTGTTTATCCTATATTCAATATTGCTTTTATCCTTTCACTTAGTTTGCTTTTTACAGTTAACTGAAAGTATACATTTGTCTTAAGGTTTCGGTTGCTATTTATACGTATGAAATTTTAGCATATTGTAAGGTTTATAATTTTTTTTTTAATTTTTATTTTTATCAAGACTTCTTTTGATAGCAGTGTTATATTTATAGAGCTGACATAGTTACCCTGAAAAACTAAAGGTTTACATACTTAATTAGTATGCGGCTCAGTCTATTAAACCTACAGTTCAGAATTTAATTACAGCTTTAATAAAATTAATTATTACATGTCTCATGTATAATGCATACCTATAAGTTTAAAACAATTTCTAATTAATAAATTTTGTCTTTGTACCCCTTCCTCGTGAGATATAACGTTGTATATGATAAACTAATTCTTTTCGTACCAGCATGAACTTGTAATTCAGCCACCTCTGATTATTTAACTATTTCATATTTATGAAGGTCCTCCGGATGAATGAGGATGAAGGGCATTGTTTGAGAAAGGGTTCCAGAGGTTGGAAATGTGGGTCGGCCGATTTTGATGAAAATTGCTCCAGAAATTGGCCTTAGTGAGATATTCCAAAATCCAATTTGGTTTAGTTCTCTGACTTTTAGTTCAAAACTTTCAGGGGAAACAAATAAAGCCACTAATTAATTGTATGGTGTGTTTTTGTTCCAAAGGGTCTTTCAGTTCATGTATGTCGATTTGGCATAGAAGGTTCTGGCAGAGTGGGGCCTGGCAGACGTTTTTGCCAAATTTTGAAGAGAAAACTACCATCCCAAATTACCTACTTTTAGAAGGTCATATTTCTTTACTACCTTATTAGCATCCAGTTTTTTAAATGCATAATTGTTCGTACTCGACTCGGCTCGCCGAGTAGGCCCGATTAAGGCTATTCGGCTATCGTTCCTTTTTTTTCCCTTTTCCTTTTTTACCATTTTATCTGCTGATTCAGTTAATAAGCTGTTGAATGCTTCATGGCAGACTTTGCTATTCTCAATGTAAAATATACTGTAAATATAAACATTGCACATTCATTCCCGGGAAGCGTTTCTATAGCCCTCTTTGTCACGAGCACGCTGGGGAGTTCTATGTTCCGTTTCATTGTTTGGCGGCATGACGGCGTTGACAACTGCTTCAGTGAGGTACGAAAAATATGAATTTTTTTCGAGACCGAAAACTGGAGGTTTATTTTTGCGTGAATTACCTCTATTCAAAGGGATCAATAGGGTATGTAGATTTATCGGATTTTAACGAAACTTGGCCAAAATGTTTGTCAGATATTAGCGCACCAAAAAATGTGTGGCTTTTACAAAAATCGAAATGTTTTATCCAATTTCTGGAGCTACTTCACGATTTGTGCATCTTGAAATGTTTGGCCTTGAAATGTGTGTTAATCTTCTCCATCCGTAACCATCTTTGTTCCTTTATGTTGTATTATTATCTCTTTGGTATATTTCCATCTTAGTAAACAAATATTTTCAGGTTTCCTTCAATTTAAAGGTTATTTTGTATGTGACCAAAACACCGTGACCGACCTCCTTTACATGCCACGTCTTTCACTCTAATCAGACCAAAGGGGGAAAGAGTGGAAAGTGTTCGGGCTGATTTTACATACAGAAAGCTGCTGAACTCTACTATTTTATATTAATCTCAACTTTATTTGGGAACAATTTAATAATACATGTCATCGTATTCGGACTTCAACGTTTCCAATACATATTTTAAATTTTGAATTTTCTTTCTATTAACAAACTTTGACTTTAATAATGTAATTTTTACATTTGTACATCTTTTAGCATTATTTTTATGATTTTGATTCATTACTTTTGAGTGATGTTTGGTGCTTTACAGATAATTCTGAAATCAAGAAATACATTACCATGACGGCTGTCATTTTAAATCCTATAACCATAATATTGGCAGCGACAAGTTTTAGTCACCGGAATTTAAAATAAAAAAGCGGCTGTCTCTAACTTTATTTCTCACAACTTCCAGTAATTTTTCAGATGTTTTCTATTTCCATACGGAAGTCGAAAGAATAGCTGTAGCATTGACCAAGCTGTAACAAAAAGGAAACGCTTGCTGCTGAGTGGAAGCGTTACTAAACATGTCCTGTCTTTGGTCACAAACGTCGATAATCAGTTGTGATGGGTAAACCTCGGTTTAAATGAACAAATTTTCCGTCGTTATGGCAACGAATACAAATGTTTGAGGCAAGCAAGTTAATGGACTGCAAACAAAGACCTCGTAAGATTTCCGCCTGATAAAACAAACAGCGGCCTAATCTAAGTTCAATTGGTCGAGAGCGTCCTTTCCATTTTGACTTTAAAGGCCTGAGTTTCCATTAATGAACTACGTGAAAGTACAGAATGGCATCAAAATTGCAGCAAACGTTCAGCAAAGGCAACTGGTATTGGTTTTCTTTCCGTGATAGCGAGAGTACTAATTTCGCAAAGGAAATGAGTTGTACTCGCTTAATACAACAGGAAAAATGATTACAAAGGCGCTTTCTCTGTACGATGATTAATTATTCCTTTCTGTCCCTTAGGGTAAACATGAACTGATGAAAATGGCTTTTAATAGGAAAACCAATCATTTCAAAACAACATTAATAAAGTCATATCTCTTTATCACATTTTAAGTCTAAGTCAGGAAACATGTGGTGAAGAAACAACTGTTCTTTATGGAAAATATAAAATGCTATGTTTAAGTCAGTTCCAAGAAAAATGTTTTCTTTGCGGTGCAATGAGGAACATTTCTTTCTTTTATTAACGTTTCTAAGGTTTCTGATAGGTCACGCTCAAACTGGGCGCGCCGCTACAGTGCCAGTTTAGAAAATACATTAGTCATGCTAACAGCACGTTTATTTACATTTTAAAGGCGGCGCCCTGATGTCGAAAAGGAAAACAAACATACAATGAATTAGAATACTGTTGTGTCAAGTGAAAATCGATGAAGTTGGCACTCCATAATTTAATCTGACAATCAAACGTAATATTATAACTGCGTGTTAAAATTGGTATTTGTATGTCTTTGGTGAGAAACATCCTTGTTCTGGAATATCGATAACGTGTTTGCATGCATGCTTGAGAGCGAAATCATGGCCACAAAATTCTAAATAGATTCTTACAATAACTGCTGCACTGAAGATGACGGATGTCTGCCGAACTTCATTGAAATTATCTAGAGAGGTCCATAATACCATGGGATAATTCAATCTCCTAGCAAAAAATAAGTTCAACCGAGCTTCGTTGTTATGTCAGGTCACTTCTTACGTGAGCATCATGCGGCTGTTGAACAAGGTAATTTCTAAATAAAACCTTGATGCAACATCAGAAATGCGGCGTCTTTTTTGCTAAAAATTCATTTTGTTAATGTCAAAGCATATTTTTTAACGATGAGCAACACGTATGCATACGCGCATATTTTGGGAAAAATCCCATATTGGAAGAAATAGTTATTTCAGTCTAGATTTTAGGAGCTTATTTCCATAGAGTATACGTACAGTCAACACACCATTTCATAAACTTTAACGAACTGTTTATTGCGTTCCGTCTCGTTTGGTGACTTACGATATAGAAGTACCATCGTTTTAGAAGGATGTCCACTACATGAGCCTGTTTGCTTGTAAATTAATTAAGGACCTGTTCATCAATCAGTCCGGTTAAACTGTTTATAAACTCTACTAAGAAAGCCTAATCCATGGTCAGTGCGTTTCCAGATAAACCGCACTGTTCAAGAATACATGCGATCCATGTCATCGAGATGAAAGATTTCTTGGACGATTTCTCTAGGTGCCCCTACACAATAGTTGCTTCACTCCATGGCGAATATCATCCATTCTCCACAGGTAGAGTCCAGGGTTGAGTGCAGACGACAAAAATAAAAGGATCACGGACACGTTATCACCGACATATGTTTCTATTCTCGGCTGGTCTAGACTTACTATAATTCCACTAGAAACGACAAAAGGAATGAAACAAAAAGAAAGTGACGCTATAATAAAAAGCATCGTGGTGACAGATTTCTTGTATTTTACAAGGTTTATTGCTTGCTGACCATAATTATGCCATGCTTCGTTTGCTTGCACTTGCTGTTGGTGATGACGAATGATTTGGTAAACTTTAAAATAGGCAAAAGACGTGGTAAGATAGCAAGTGAGCATGATTGCAATGATTGCGACTCTCATGGTATTACTATAGCTGTGTTTATCATTAGCTAAAACACGAAAAACAACTGAGGGGATCGGGATGATCAATATTATAATAACAGTGAGACAACCGCGGCATGACGTAACCAAGGATCGTCGAGACATGTACAGCCATCGTTCAATGGACATCAGTGTTATGAGGAGAATTGTTGTGGCAATAAAGTAGATGGCAATACTGACGCCAGTTGTGTCTATGGCCTTAACAATTGAATCGTAATCTTTCCTGACAAGGTACATCAAGGCTACCGCGGCATACAGTGGCTGAGCAATGAGTCCTGTACACAAGTCAGTGAACGCTAATCCACTAAGCAGAATGTGGAATGGTGTTCTCACGAACGTCTTCTTCCAAATTGTTGCCAAAACCACCAAATTGCCCGTCACTGCAACCGGTGATAAAATAGCAATAATGGTGCCACACGAGAGAATAAGTTTGTAGCATAGAGGTCCGTTGCCATCGCTATTTTCATCTGGCGAGTCACAAGGAGAGAAAGAACTTTGTCTGGGATATAAAGTCGCGCTATTGAGCATGGCCTGTTTTGTTAATGTATGTCGATTAAGCTGGAGCAAGAAGAACGGGTTTTTAGCAGTTCATTGAAATCCTTTTTCCTGATGGTTTTCCTGACGGTCGAGACAATGTGAATTCATTGAGGCAGGTGAAATTTTTCTCTTCTTTGTCCATCGGATGTGGAAGGATTCACCTGCCGAAAATTAATTTTTCCTTTCTTCCTTCTTTTTTTTTTTTTTTTCATTTTATTTACTTTTAGAGAAGATAATATTTCCTTTATAGTAAATGACCTCCCGCACAGCTTAGCGACTAAATTGATTGTAGCTTAGGTTGTAATAGAGATATTGAATGTGCTCAGCTCAATGAGAAGTGAAATAAATTGTCTTCTTGCGTAGAGCTTTAATTATGTTGAAAGATAAACAAAATGCACTTTTTAAAGTAAATTTTGTTTATAAATAACCTTCAAAGCAATACGCTGACAAAATAACAATCTTAAGGTTGACATTCAAAAATTACTCTTTTTCAGGCTTTTTGAAGCCAAAAAAATTTCACTATAATTTATCTCAGAACACCATTCCCTTCAAGCCTTGGACAAATTATTGATATCGATTTGTGGAACAGAGAGCCTAGCTGATTGAGCTTCCTAAACTTATTGAAATATAAACTTGTTGAATATCAACAAACTATGAAATAAATAAACCTTCCAAGTAATACAATGACAAAATAACAAATAATTTTGATTCAATTTCATTTTCAACTTTATTTTATTTTATTATATTTTCTTACATATAGTAACAAGAATTGCTTGCCCCCGCAATTAGTTCCAGAACTAATCGAGGCAAGGGAAGAGTTGACATTCAAAACTCACTTTTTTCCAAGTTCTTTGAATTTCAGAACACCGTTCTTTGCAGGTCAAGGAGAAACTAATTATAATACTGATTATACTATTAATACATTAATACTGATTTCATGTCTGTTTTATCTACTTCTTCTGCTGTTTCGTTCTTGAAAAAGACACCGAGTCCTTTGTTGGAAATAACCTGAGCGCAATTCACTTAGATCGAACCCTCGCTCTTAAGTAGCAATCTCAAAACAATTGCTTGACTCCGTTACGAATATCATTCATCCTCCAAAGGTAAAGACTTGGATTGAGTGCAGAGGACAAGAATAAAAGTAACATAGACAAACCAAAGGCGACACCTAACTCTAAACTCCTCCCCCAAAAAAGAAACATGACAGCGGACACAACAAAAGGCAAGAAACAGAGAGAAAATAGGAGTAGAATGTAAAGAATCGACACGACAGATTTCTTGTATTTTGCCAGATCTATTCCTGGTTGACCAAAGTTTTGAGACGTGTCATGGACTTGCTGCTGATGATGCCGAATGATTTGGTAAACTTTGAAATAGGCAAACGGCGTGGTAACAAAACAAAAGAGCATCAGGGCCAGTGTCGTAGTATACACATCACGACTATAAGTTTCATACTTCACGTCGCTAAAAAGCCGTACAGCAACTAAGGGTACTGGTAGAACCAAAACCACGGCTATTGTAAGGTAGCCACGATGGGCTGTAACCAAGGATCGACGATTCATGTGCAGCCATCGTTCGATGGATATTAATGTTATAAAGACCATTGTACTACTAATAAAGTAAGTTGCACTTCCATTACCAATTCCTAATAGGGCCAAAAAGAATTTGGGATTGTCGCAAACCTCTTTAGGTTGTGTTAAAATGATCAAATCGACTGCAACAACGAAAGGCTGGGCAATGAGTCCCGTGCACATATCTGCCATTACTAATCCACTCAGGAGGATATGGAATGGTGTTCTTACAAACGTCTTCTTCCAAATTGCCGCCAAGATGAGTGCATTTCCAAAAACTGCCACCGGTGAAGAAACGGCAATTAATACGGAAGTCGAAAAAATAGCTGTGTAATAGAAAGACGCATTTCTCCAGTTTTCATCAATCGAGCTACAAGAAAAGGAAAACGCCTGTTGCTGAGTGGACGCGTTACTGAACATGTCCCGTCTTTGGTCAACCTTGGTGAAAATGAACAAATTTTACTCTCGTTATGTCAACGAACACAAAATAATGTTTCACCAGGCAAGTTGATGAACTGCAAACAAAGACCTCTTAAGATTTCCGCCTGACAAAACAAATAGTGGCCTAAACCAAGTTCCATTAATGGACTACGTGACAATATAGAATAGCAGCAAAATTGGAAAAACGTTCAAGAAAGGCAATTAGCATTACTTTTCTTTCCGTGATAGCGAGAGTATTAATTTCGCAAAGGAAATGAGTTGAACACGCTCAATACAACAGGAAAAATGATTACAAAGGCACTTTCTCTGTACGATGATTAATTTTTCCTTTCTGTCCCTTAGGGTAAATATGAACTGATGAAAATGGCTTGTAATAGGAAAAACAAATAATTCAAAACAACATTAATAAAGTCATATCTCTTCACCATATTTTCAGTGCTAGTCGCAGAAGCATTTGGTCAAGAAACAACTGTTCTTTATGGGAAATATAAAATGTTATTCTTAAGTCAACTCCAAGAATAATGTTTACTTTGTGATTACTTGGGGAACATTTCTATATATATTTGTAATTTTTCTGCGGATACTGAGCTGAGATAAAGGGAAACTATAAGAAAAAGTACGAAAATTGAATAAAACAACAAAAGAGGGATCACGATCACTATCTGGAGATGGAAGCCGGTAACTGATTACTAAGGGCAACATACAGAAATCATGCTAGGAGGTATGCTGTTGAAAAGCAAAATAACATACAATTGAGACTGTCATGACAGGTGAAAGTTGATGGAGTTATCACTCCAGAATTTAATCTCACGACCTAGAATAATATTAACTGTAACTGTTCAAAAAGTATTTGTATGACTTTGGTGAAAAAGTCTTAGTTCTCGAACATCGATGCCTTGTTTCCATGCATGCTTTGAAAAAGCAATCATGATCACACAGTTCTAAACAGTTTGTAATAGCTGTTGCACTGAAGATGACGGATGTCTGTCGAACATTATTATACTTTACTTTGAAATTAAAAATGTCTTCTCTCTGATGTTACAAAACTCAAAGAAAATGCAATTTAAATTCTAGTGGGGTCCGTAAGGAATACCATGGGGTAATTGATTCTTTTGAGAAAAAAAAAATGTTCAAGCAAACTGTTCATTGCGTCGCCTCACGTTTCTTACTTATTGCTACTACATAGAAGTACCGTCTTTTTAGAAGGATTTCCACTACACACGAACCCGTTTGCTCTGTTCATCAATCAATCTGGTTAAATTGTTCCTAAATGTATAAACTCTGTCAAGAAAATCTAACCCATGTTGTGCATTTCCAGATAAACCACATTCGAGATAAAAGATTTTTTTGATATTTTCTCTAAGTTCCCCTACACAATAGCTGTTTCACCCCACGGCGCATATCCTCCATTCTTCACAGGTAGAGGCTTGGATTGAGCGAAGACGACAAAAATATCATTATAGTGGACACGCTATCGGCTATATATATTTCTGGACGTGTGTGGTCTAGACTTACCATGATTTCACTAGAAACTACATGTTGAAGCGACCTTTGGGGAAATTAGCTGATCACTCCAACACTCTTCGTTAGGTTGCTTCTCTTTTTATTTCCACTATTGATGACTTCGGTACAATACTCACAACGTTCTCTTACTGCTACTCTTGACTGGTTACAGCAATTACTACAGCTACAAGGAGCTAACTCGTCACGTTCCTTTTAAAGGGACAACCACGTCATCCATCAAATCAATGTCAATCTGTCAATTAGGCTAACGTAGTGTCATGCGCAATTCGAATAAGATTCTATTCCGACTGCGCATCAAGCTACTTAGCATATTTTCCTTCGAGGTTATCGAGGTTGACTAAAACATTTTCTACCTTGATTTTAACCAACTATTCTTAAGTGGTTGACCTATATAAGGTAACGTGAGCAATATAAAAGTCAGGTACAATCTTCGTTCTTACCGATTAAACGTTTAGGATAACACTACGTTAAAACATAAAAATTGTTGTTAAATATTTCATACAACATAAGTGTTACAAGAAATAGGTTTGCAAACTCCCAGCTTCCTGGGCGGGATTTCCAATTAAAACTATCCATCTCATTAACTGGACATGCTCTTGGTACAAACATCCTCTAACGAGGTGCCGCTGCTATTGTATGGAATCTTTTCTTTATTTGGGTATAAAACTCCTTGAAAAGGTCATTAAAAATGGCAATGTTAGACTGAAAAATTGGACAGGAGACTGAAAATAAGTTAAGGAGTCTAACGCGACTAATTCCAAAAAGAGCGCTTCCAAATCTAGATTTCAATTTTTACTTCATTTTCTCGATCGACACCCGCGAGTAAACAAACGAGTTGCTGGACAACGCAGCTGAACCGAAAACATGTAGTGCAGCAACGGTGCTCGCAGAACATGAATGTACCAAGGCATCCTAGCAAGAATCGGCTACAAATTATTGAAGTAGATACTACATTCAAAATAGTTAGATTACATGGCACTATTTCCAGTGTAACAACAGTCAGGTAATTTACACATATTTCGCTGAAGAACTAGTTCCTAGGAAACGCAGCACCTGCGTACACATCAGCAACGATAAGAAAGGCAACATTTTTTAAACACCTAAAATATTCCAATATTATATTTCGAATGACCCAACACCTATTTCTTAAAACATATATTGCCATTAACTTTTTACCCATTATTACAACGAATAAATATGGTTGGGAATTTATATCTTGCTTGCATTTTTATTGTTTTACACACATACGGAATGAAACAAAAAGAAAGTAATGCTATGATAAATAGCATCGTGGTGACAGATTGCTTGTATTTTGCCAGGTTTATTGCTTGCTGAGCATAATTCTGCGATGCTTCGTTTGCTTGCACTTGTTGTTGGTGATGACGAATGATTCGGTAAACTTTAAAATGGGCAAAAGACGTGGTGAGATAGCAAGTGAGCATGGCGGCAATAATTGCTAGCCTCATCCTATTGCCGTAGCCGTGTTTATCATTAGGTAAAACCCGCAAAACAACTGTAGGAGTCGGAACGATCAATATTGTGAGAACAGTGAGACATCCACGCTGCGATGTAACCAGGGATCGTTGAGACAGGTACAGCCAACGCTCACTGGACATCAGTGTTATGAGAAGAACCGTGGCTTCAATAAAGTAGATGGCACTACTGACGCCAGTTGTGTCTATGATGAGTGTAAACGAATCATAATCTTTCTTGACGACGTACATCAAGTTGACCGTGACAAGCAGTGTTTTTGGTAATTTGTTCATGATAAAATTTGCAATTTGCCTTCTAAAACCGAGGCTTGGTCGTCCTTGGCGTTTGAGAACGTAGACCACGTCGATGGTTTGAGAAAACCATGACGGCAAAGTCAACAGGAACGTCACTAAACAAAAGATTTAATGAGAGATTCGCAGGTAAAGTTTAAATTTACTTTAAGTCCCTACTGTTTTCAGTTGGCGAGCTGGACGAGGTCCGAATTATGTACAATGTAATTTATTCTCGCAGACCCTCTCCACAGCCTGCGATGAACTGGGTAGCATCACTATCCATTTTGAAGATGAAATACTCCTACGCGCTCTACAAAACCCGGAGTAATCTCCGGTACCTATGAGACACTCTTCCACCGACAGTTTCATTAACCACCCCTGCAAAATATGTTTTTCGCTCCATTGTAAATATCCTTTATTCTCCAGAGGTAAAGCGCAGGGTTGAGTGAAGAAGACAAAAGTGTAAGCGCTATAGACGCTTTTAAGGCGGCGTACACTTCTAACCTATCCTGCATGCTTAGATACACCCCACTAAATACGATATAAGGCAAGAAACACACAGTAAATAGTAAGAAAATATACACCATCGAGGCCACAGATTTCTTGTATTTTGCCAAGTCTATTGCCAGTCGACCAATGTTGTGAGAAGTTGCTTGGACTCGCTGTTGGTGACAACGAATGATTCGGTAAACTTTAAAATAGGCAAATGAGGTGGTAAGATAGCAAGTGAACGAGGGTGCAATAATTGCAAATCTCCTGTAATTTTTGTATTTCCGACTCTCATTTTCCAAAACACGAAAAACAATTGTGGAGACGGGAATGAGTGACAGTACAATCATAACGGAATATCCCCGACACGATGTGAAGAGGGATCGTCTAGTCGACATGTGAAGCCATCGTTCAACGGACATCAGTGTTATAAGAAGAACCGTGACGGCAAGAAAGAAGATGGAGCCACACTCGCCGGTTGTTTTTAAGATGGTGATAAGTTTCGCCTTGTCGCCAGGAACTCTGGGGTTAGCCAAGCACATGAAGGAGGCCGCAGCATAGAAAGGCTAGGAGAGTAGTCCTGTACAAAAATCCGTGAGCACTAATCCACTTACAAGAATATGGAATGGTGTTCTCGCAAAGTTCTTCTTCCAAATTACCGCCAGGATCAATGCATTCCCCGCCACTGCCACCGGTGATAAAACAGTGATGATAACAGGTATGGAGAAAAGAACATTGTAAAGATAAGATTCGTTCTCGATTGCGTGAATCTTACGATCGTCCCAGTTACAAACATGGGCGAAAGAACTTTGTCTAAAATAGAAAGATGTGTTATTGAACATAGTCCAACTAGGTTTTCTTGCACAGGTGTTACGCTTTGACCAAAATTTGTAGCTGAAACTGAATATTGGCGATTTCACTTGTTGACAGTTTTTAACATATAACCAGTATCATTTTCATTGTTTTATTTGTATTAATGTCTATTTCAAAGACAAATGGTTCTGCTTCGTCACGTATACCTCTCTCAGGCAAAATACATATTAACAGAAAATATGGAAGAAATAATATCTTATTTTTTTCTGTTTTTCAGTTTTTTTAGAATACAGTGGAACCCCGTTAATACGGACACCAAAGGGACATGATAAAGTGTCCGCGTTATCCGGGTGTCTGTATTAAGCAGGCTAATTTAATAGAAAATATATGAGCTTTTTAGTTGTCAGGAGAAAGAAAACTGTCCGTTATAAGCGGGTGTCCGTAGAGCGGGGTTTCACTATATCTTTTTGAATGAGGCAACTCAATTAGAAGTAAAATAAATTAAATTCTCAGCAAGGAATTTAAGTACAGTGAAACGCCGCTCTACGAACACCCGCTTATAACGGACAGTTTTCTTTCTCCTGACAACTAAAAAGCTCATATATTTTCTTTTAAATTAGCCCGCTTAATACGGACACCCGGATAATGCGGACACTTTATCGTGTCCCTTTGGTGTCCGTATTAACGGGATTCCACTGTACTTTGAAATCTAAAACAAAAGAAATAGTTAATATACCTTAGATTGTCAGGCAAACCGAATTAAAATTGCACACAGGGGAGACTAAAACAGAGTTAATATGTTAGGCAGCATCCACACTGCGCGAGAGAAATTTGAAAACGAAGATTTATTTCTACGGTTAGGTCTACCGTCTACACTAGTCCGTCACGAAAACGGAGCTTTTCAAGAACGCTGTTCAAACCGGAGGAATTTGAAATTAACGCCGGCTTTTTGAATTAGTGGGCGTGGAGGGAAAACATTTTGAAAACGGAGCTTTTCGAAAACGATATAGTTATGATTATCAATTGATTTCCCTATCCAAGTTTTACTCAAAAACAAATCCAAAATAGTAATGCGGTGATTGTTGTTTAAATTCCTCCGAAGTAGTTTGGACGGAAATTCTGCACTGAAGAAAAAAGGAACTAGGGCAAACGTTTAAAACAAGTTAATAGAGGGGACTGGTTACGAAGCCCAACAAACATCAAAGGAGCAAACAAAGATACCAAGATTTATGTTGGAAGGTCCACGACCGTGCACAATCTTTTGTTTTGCGCTCATACACTATGCATGAAATACGTTACCAACACGTTTCTATTGGTTGGTTCCTCAGTACGGGGTAAACAACTATTGTGTTTTGTGCACGGTCAAGGTCAAAAAAGCGATCAAAACATACAATGAAGAACTTTGTCGGGTTTCATAACCACCTCCCTCTATTTACTATGACGAAAACAAAAACAACAGAAGGTAGGTCAAGCAATCTACATTTAATAACAACAGTTAAAATTTAAAAAAAATTCATTGCTGTCATATTCACTAGCCAGTTCAGCTTCATATGGATGCTCCACGCTGATTTAAAACGAGAAAAAAAGAATTCGGGTTTCATGCTATTGCATTGATGTGCATTTTATATGCGCGTTTCCCATAACAAAGGCGTTTTACCATCCCTGAATTTCATCAGTTATTTCTTTATACCTGAAAGAAAATTAGTTACCAGCGAAGATAAAATCAATTTTTCAGCTCGGCTATTTCCTTGAAAAGCAGTTAGTTCTAATTCCAAGGTTTTGTGCGCTTTTTAGATCTCGGTATTATCGGAAGCTACGCCACGAGAGGCTCATATATCCTACCATACCAGACAACATTGAGTATGCTTGATTGATAGAAGAGGATAGAAATTTGTTGTGACTCAAAAACTATTATAAAAAGCAAACACGTCAAAAACATTGAAATGAACGAATGGTGCTGAATAGAACTAGTCAGCAGGTGAAATGATCTACATTTAAATTACTTTCTAAAAGTCGATATTAAAAACTTCCTCGCTTTTACCGACCAGCACAGTTAGCTTTAGCTGATCTCTTAATTATCGCTGAACCATGTCCTATAACGCAACTCCTTCTCCTTCAATTATTCCCGAAAGGGCGTTGAATTTTTCAGTTGCGACTTCCACAATCATCGCAGTTTTGTCACCGGTGGCAGTGGCGGGAAATGCATTGATTTTGGCGACAATTTGGAAGAAGACGTTTGTGAGAACACCGTTCCATATATTTCTGAGCGGGTTAGCGTTCACTGATCTATGCACAGGACTCATCGCCCAGCCTTTCTATGTCTCACCGACGCTGATGTACTGCATGGGTAAACCCTGGAGTAGTTACCAAAACGCCGCTACTTATCACCATATCGGCAATCGGGAAAAGCAGTGCGGTCTACTTTATTTCCGTCACGACCCTTCTGATAGCACCGATGTCCGTTGAACGTTGGCTGCACATGTCTCGGCGATCCTTGGTTACAACAAGTCGTGGATGTTTCACTGTCGCGATTCTGTTGCTCATTCCAATTCCCATTGTTGCTCATTGCGTTTTATGGACTGTGCATGAAAGATATAGAACTGCGACTGAGATCATGATTATCACCGTGTTGCTGTCTTGTTGTCTCACCACGTCATTTGCCTATTTCAAAGTCTACCGAATTATTCGTCATCACCAACAACAAGTGCAAGCAAACGAAACCTCTCGGAATTTTGGTAGACAAGTAATAGACCTGGTGAAATACAAGAAATTTGTTGCTTCGATGTTGTACATTGTAGCCTTACTTACTTTCTATTTTATTCCTTATGTTCTCATTACTGCCGTCAAGTTTAGTCTAGGAGGCAGTTTAGGAATGGCGTTGGCCCAAACTTTTTCCGCAGTCCTTGTATTTTTGTCTTCGTCCCTCAACCCAGGTCTTTACCTTTGGAGAATGAAAGATATCCGCAATGGAGTGAAACAATTATCTTGCTGATACGGATAAACAAATGGACAGAATGAAATTCCATGTCGAACTGAGAACTTCGAATGCCTTGACAACTGTAGAAAACATTTTTGGCCTATTTTTTATAACGTTTCGAATTGGGTTAATTATTTTTTCTTAACAAATGCCATCATCTGATTATCGATCTGGGCGTTAATATGTCTGTCGTAGCTTCGATAGTGTTCTTCTAGGCCACATATCCAAATTTATCGCCTGCAGATGCCATTCTACTGAAGGACCACCAGGTTCTTCTAGGAGGAGGATCTGTGAGCAACCTGCTTCTGTCGTCCCTTGGCTGCATTTAAATGGTATCGACAGGTTCTGCTGTACATGTTCCTACAAAATGATCTCTAGTCTCGTTTTACTACATAACAGTGTACCCTAGGTTATTGCTGTTCGGTAGTTGGAACTGATGTTACTGATAACTTTGGGGGTGGCCCCCATACCAACACCAACGAAATACTCAGGTCAGGAGCCCTTCAACTAAATTCTATATCTTGTTAGCTTAACCAGAACCAGAATTAGAATCAGATGATCGATACTTTAAATAAATCATACATGTGAGTTGTAGATGAAAATCTTAATGAAAAATAAATCTTACCACTTTACCACCAGATATATACTGACTCTAGATAAACTAAAAATAGATGTTGAATTAGGATGAGTTCCATTTTAAGGAACTATTGCAAGTTTATGTATTGCAGGTGAAGGGTTCTCCTAAAACGTAATCACATAAGTAATATAATGTTTGCTGCAAGACCAGGAAATAGATGTAAAAAGAGCATTTGTTTCAGTTACTTGCAGTTTTATCGGATCACAAGTGATGTTCAGTAAACGAAACCGTGAAGAAAGGAATTTTCTAGGGAAAATTGATTAAGTTTATATTGGAGTTCAGATGCCGAGGTGTAAACCAAGGTTAAACCAATAAGAAGATCTCTAATACAACATCTCACCATAACCAAAATGGCCAAAATCGATACCCTATTTATGACGCAAACGGCTGAAAAACCCCACCCTTTGGGGCCTCACATACAGATACCTATATAGCCCATATATGGGAGTACCCCCCTCCCGGGTAACTGGTCACGTTACAACTTGTGTGACATTTTGACGAAGCTGGTGCAGCTTTCGTTGTATAAATGGCCCGATAAACGGATCCCGAAGTTTATTTTATGCGCTGTGCAAGATGCTAAAAGACAAGCATCAAGCATAAAACAGAAGTAAAGCCCATCATTCATCGCAAAACATAGTTCCATTCAAGCGTGTCGTGTTCATTCAGGTTCATTTCCCAGCGATGCAACCGGCAAGTGGTCGTTGTTGTTGTTTTCCAAATTCGGGTATATAGCCCTCAAGCTCCCAGTAGTCTTGGCAGTAGTACAGGATTCAGTTGCCATTAAACGGTAATGAAAACTTACGATTTTCTTCTTCTCCTAGTGCTACCTCTGCGGCAGAATTTATTGAAGGGTCAGGACGACGGCTACGGTTAATTTCTGCAGACCGGCGCCATTATTTACTTTTGGAGTCTCGCAAGTCTTGAGAATTGATCAACTTTAACGCAACCTTCACCTCAAAACTGGATCTAGAGTGTACACAAGTATTAAAGGAAGCTATCTGCCACTACTCAGAAGGTCAACAAACGAACCTGAACGGAAGAAGGTGTATTTTCACCGGATGCTAGGGTTATGCAAAGGAGCTTTGACACGAGCGATAGCTATGTAAACACACTGACTGTGGCAGATTTTAATCTGTTCTCGCGTGCAATCCAAGGAGATACCCACCGGTTTGAATTTATAGAACGGTTTATTAAGGTATGAAATTTACTGTGATGTGCTTCGAAGGCTTCATTTAGACCCAACTTTTGAGATTTCCCCGTCAAATTCGGCTAAATTTTAGTAGGTGATCAAAGGCCTCGGAGTAGGGTGTCTTCCAGCCTCGCTGGTAAGCTGAGAATTTTTCGAAAAGTTTCCATATTTCATCAGTCAGAATAATGAATGTACCTTAAAATTCGTATGAAATCGAAATTCCGTGAGCTGCATTTTAGGCGACGTAGCACGCTTCACAAAATCGGTGAATTTTACCTTTCTGATCACGGTCGGCAACCTCAGTTGGGCCAAAATTCAATTTTGGCTCGTAGCAAAGCGAAAATAAAGAATTGGAAAATAATAAATTGCTTTTTATATATATATGGGTCAAACCCTTTTCACTGAAAAAAAAATGAAGGAAAAGTATTTTTGGTCCCGAAGTCGAGTGGACCGCTTTTAGCGGGACTGCCACTTAATTTGTTATGCTCCCAATTACTACGCTAGGGCGAAACGGCCCTGAAAACGGTCATTAAGGTGCGCCAATTTTGGTTATATCAGCATAATTTCAAATGTAGTAAATATCTCGTCGCGAAACTTGGTAAGTGAATAGAGGACAAATGTCCATTTTTTTGACAACAAAATTGACAGCAAATATCAAAATATGACGTCACAGTTAATGACGTCATGCAATAACCTTCATTAAAAGTTTTTAAATTCCAGCTTTTTCTGTACTTCTTTTGAAAGAGCAAAGCAACAGTAGTTAAAAGCTGAAAACCGTTTGTCAATATCTCAAAAATTAAACGAGATATAACATTTTAAATTTTAGAGAATGCTCAGCCCAAAACCGGGGACTCCCCCTTGATAAATTGAAGGTGTATTTTCCTGGAAGCAATCTCACTTATGTTGCATATTGACTGTACTATATGAGTGTAATCCAAAAAATTGCCCATCAATGTTTTTCCTGCCGTTCTAAACACCTCAAATCGTATTTTTGACGTCATTAGAGGTGACGTCATCAATTATTCAAACAACAAAAACTTGTTTAAGAGGCCAAGACTAAAAAAGTTAAAATGATACGATAATTAGCAGCACTAAGTACTCTTTATTATCAAATTCTAAGAGTTCCTCAAAGAAAAATGAAGAAAAAAAATCATGGGGGTTGACTTTAGAGGAGCACAATGGTTCCGGGGAAACTGAAATTTCTTTAAATTGCTATAACTCGAGAAATATTTGTCGCGGCGAGGAACGGTTTTCAGTATAATAGTCCCCTAGTCATACTCTTTTAAATGATGTATTTGGTGGTTTGAAATTAGAAAATTTGTATGACACGTTTTTGTGACGTCATCAAATTTGACGTCACAATATGACATTTTGACATTTTGTTACAATTGAAATGATCAAGACAACGATCCAAGGCAGTGTGCAAAGTTTCGTACAAAAATATGCAAAGGGGGCAAACTTGCCCTGAATGACCGATTTTAAGGCCGTTTGGCCCCCGCTTGCCCATGAATGTGTCCAACTTTGGTCACCTTTGGTCACACTGAATTTTTATTTCTTTACGGTTTTTTCACGTTAACTACTTTCATTACTTTACCAATTAAAATGTATGCAAATACCCTTCATAGTGTAAATAAAATGAAAAATTGAATTGAATTACATCTAGGATAAAAATGATGGAAAATCTTTCAAATAATATAATCGAGAACAGCCAGCTAAAGATACGATTGTAACCGCAGTTTCACTTGTGTTAAACTCAGCGCTTGAACAACGGCACAAAACGATTCCAAACCGTAACTTTATTTTAATCAAAATTGAGAAACGTTCTCTATTTTCTCACCATTACTTTATATTTTATTTTTGTCTCCTTCTGTTTTTTGCTATGTATATTGCCATACGGTAGGCTTAAAACTACCTGCCAGGTGTTACTTTAATATGGTGATCTCTACGATTGTTCTAATAATAGTAGTAGTAGTAATAATAATAATAATAATAATAGTAATAATAATAATAAATAAATAATCTTTATGGAGGAAGCTCCCGTCACATTGCGTGGTTTTCAGGGAGTTCCTCAGTAACTAAGGTAAAATTAGAGTAAAAAATTTAAAACTAATCACAATCAAATCCAAGTATTAATAAAAAATGGAAGTACAAATTGAAAATCACTTTTAAAATTTAAACCTATCAAGTAACGACATTCTAAGGAATTAAAAGGAAGTTTTTTTTTTATGTCCATTCCAATCGGGTAAAGCACTATTTAGTGATCTGAGCAAACCCCAGTTACTACTTGATTTAATGCATCGAATAGTGTCCTTTGAGTGAGTGTTATGACTATGGTAATCTACACCTTGGATAATCATATTGTTTCTGTCGTTTAGTTCTCAGTACACGTGTATCAAAGGGTACTGAGAATAGATTAGTTCTATTTCAAACTTTCTTGCTAAACGTCATTAAAAAAATAATATTTGGGCCAGGTAGAATGGCTGAGCGAAGCCTCCAATGCAGAGGCTCTTTGGGTTCGTCATTTTATCTTTCCCTCTCATAATGTGCATTGCCTTTCCCTAATTTGAATGACAACCTGCTATATCTCCCCCTTCTAAACGTCCAAATATGTTCTGCAAAATAAATTATTTCTTTAATCAAAATGAATCACATCTAAGATAAATGTTTATTTTTCTTCTTATAATAGGTATCGTCTGTCTGTAACCTAAATTGACACCTGCTATATTCCGTCCCTTCGAAGATTTCAAATAATATATTCTTCAAAATTAATCATTTCTTTAAAACTAATCAGATTTAAGTATAAATCTTTATTTTTTTCTTACAATACATCTAGGTATTGTCTTTTCGTCACTTACATTGACCTGCCACTGCTAATCTTTCAAAAAATATGTTCGATAAAATTAATAAGACCCATTTTACCGATTACAGACGACTTTCTGGCAGGTGGAAAACCGTGGAAGTCAAGTCATAGTAGTTGAATATCCCCAGATAATATACATTGCGAATCATATAGAATTTCAGCAATCTATGTCAACTAGATGGCAGTAGTTTGACGTGTTGTCTAGCTGTAACTGTAGAATAATTGTTTAACTCCACTGCGAATATCATTCATTCTCCAAAGGTAAAGTCCTGGGTTTAGTGAAGGGGACAAAAATAAAACCACCATTGTCACCCTATCAACCACAAATATTTCCGAGCTAAACTGAAGACTAATATAAACCCCACTAGAGACAACATAGGGTAAAAAACAAAACGAAAATAGCAAGAGAATATATATGATCGTGGCAATAGATTTCTTGTATTTCGCCAGGTCGATTGCTTGTCGCCCAAAATTTTGGGATGCTTCGTTCGCTTGGACTAACTGTTGGTGATGACGGATAATTCGGTAAACTTTAAAGTAGGCAAATGACATGGTCAGATAGCAAATGAGACCCATTGCTACAATGGCAATACTCATTTTATTTCCATACTTCTGACTTTTAGTTGCCAAAACACGAAAAACGACCGCAGGAATCGGTGCCAGTAACAGTAAAACCACT
Source organism: Orbicella franksi (assembly GCF_964199315.1). Lineage (NCBI taxonomy): Eukaryota > Metazoa > Cnidaria > Anthozoa > Scleractinia > Merulinidae > Orbicella > Orbicella franksi. The sequence continues at coordinate 3,772,346 of NC_138159.1, read as the reverse complement.
GTGAAATACTGCCCACCACGTGATGTCACCAGCGAACGTCGAGACATGTGCAGCCATCGTTCAATGGACAGGATTGCTAAAAGAAGAACTGTGCAACCAATGAAGTAGAGGGCACTGCCTGCGCCGATTGTCCTCAGGGTCAAAGCAAGCTTTAACTTATGGCAATCTGCCTCTTGGGTTGCAAAGTACGTAAAATAGGCGGCGGCAAAGAAAGGCTGGGAGATGAGTCCTGTACACAAATCTGTGAGCGCTAATCCGCTTAGAAGAACGTGGAACGATGATCTCACAAACGTCCTCTTCCAAATTACCGCCAAAATCAAGGCATTTCCCGTCACTGTCACTGGCGATAAAACAGCAATTGCTATCGAGGTCGAGAAAGCAACTTCGTAAGAGAAAAAATCTTTTAGTCTGTTGTCGCCGATTGTGCCACAAGTTGTCAAGAAAGTCTTTTCTGGAGAGGGCGTGTTATTAAACATCACCTATCTTTGTTCATGAGCGTTGGCAATCAGATCTGCTGGGTAAACCTGGGCGAAATAGAACCTTCCTTTGCAGGTTGAAATGCAAATTTTACTACCACAGAATACGAAATAACGGACAAAACTGTCTCGTGAGCCAAATTGATGCATAGACTGTAAACAAAGGCCTTTCAAGGCTTCCAGCTAATAAAACATCTGCGTTTCAACGTTCTGTTTGCAACTCCCGTATTGGAGACAAAATATAGAATAGCCTGCTTTGATAGGTGGGCGTCATAAAGAGGTTTTCTCCGCTGACGCTACAACGAATGTCGGTATTTTTCTATGTATTGTAAAAATTAACTAATCTTTACTTTTATTTATAGTGTGCACGTGAACATCTTTAAAATTGATTTATGTCAGTTTTCATTGGATGCTGATTAATTGAAATGGGTTCTGCTATAATAAGTACAACCCTGAATAAACATTTGGTTTGAGGTCGCACACACAAGGGGACATTTTGCGGGGGGCGTGCATGAAGCACCTGGAACATGGGCATAAGCATGTTGCAGGGGCACGGCGAAGGCTGGTAAACACGAGCGGATATTGGTTCATTCCTGTGTTGTAGCGGTGACAGTTTGCAAGAGCAGTCAGTGCACTGGATGCGACATTGACAATTGATAAATTCATTTTGTCTTTGCTTCATGATGCACGAAATCAAACTAGCTGAGTCTGCATCATATTGAGTCGATAGTTTGAAAAAGAAACTTACGGAAATGACAAAACTGCTCTTTCTAGACGATTTTTTACAACTTATGGTTAGTGTCTTTGAAACGCTTTTCCCATTTTTAGCTTAAAGGTTCTTTCTAGGTAAAGATGTTTCTTTTTTCTTATACTCGTAGCATAACAATTATTTAAGAAATAGAAAACATGTACCGTGTTTCTATAGAGTTGTAGAAACACGGGTGGAAGTTTGGGAGAACGAGAAATTCTATGGGAACAAGAGCCGCAGGCGAGTGTTTCCACAGCTTTTGCGAGTTCTCCCAAACTTTCAAAAAAAAAGTTCATTATCAAAATGTAAATTGTCTTTGCTCGCGCCATCATTACGTCAACATCCCGTGCTAGTTGTGTGTTTCCATCGAGTTATAGAAACACGATTTTTAACCAATCAGTATGCGTATTTTCTTTGGACTGTTTTCTAATAAGTATTATTAAGTATAATATATATCGTGCTATTACTCAATTATTCAGTTGTTGTTCTGAATTACTTCCTTCTTGCAGTGTATTGACACTAATAAAATTCCCAAGAAAATAAGTTATCAGTCAAACTCCAGTCATTCCGATCAGGAAAGAAGTATTTTGTCTGCATTGAAAAACTCAAAGGAGCTATGCCGAGATTCTGATTATTCTGATGTATAGATTAGTACTTTTAAATAAATCCAAACAGCCCTTAAAAGTGTCAAATGTATTTAGCACTGTTGTGCTTATTGGGGACACTAGACATAAAACTAGCTAATTTTACCACCAAGCCTCGCTTTTAAAATGCAAATTGTAAATATTATCGTGAAAAATTCCCGAAGAAGCAAAGATAAAACGAAATATCCACATCACAACAAAGGTTTGAGGAAATTTCTCGCGAACCAGGCTTGGTGGTGAATTTTGAGCTGTTATGTAACAATGTATGCTGAAAACTGATGAAGGAAACTCAAAATAATAACAATAAACAAATAATCAAAGCAATAATAGTAAACTGAAGACCGTAAGACTATGACGGATTAAGAAGGATAACGCAAGGACAAACTTGAAAAGAACTGAACGTATCTCCTTTACCCCTATTCAGAACAAAGGGCGAGGGGACAGAAAGTTATCGGAGTAGCTGATTTTAACGTTCCACAACTTGATGTTGCAATATTTAATAGATAGCCGATAAACTCTGCTAGTTTATTATGTGAACTTTATTTGGGAACACATTGATATTACATTTCATTGTACTCAAACTTTGATGTTTCCATGGTAGTTGTATTTTAAAAGGCACATTTTTATGTAAATTTCTAATGTTCTTTCGTAAACAAAATTTTACTTTAATATTATTTTTCCATTGTTTCGTCTTTTAGCATTGCTTTAGCACTTTTGAGTAATTTTGACGTTTTCAAAATCAAGAAAAAAATCAAAATGAAGATAAAATCTTAAGGCTACAAAATTGGCCGCAACATTTCTTGATTGCATTATTAGATACCGGAATTGAACAAAAGTGGTGACTCTAAATACATTTCCTGCAAATGCTATTAATTTTTCTGATGTCTTTTTAATATTTTTGATTGATTGTAACTTAATCTATATTTGCAATAGTATCGTTTTGCTGCTTTTTCCAGCCTGCTTTTTGTTTGCAGTGCATGACAGTTCGATTTCAACCGTTTTCCAAAACGAACAAACTGAATAAATTGGTTCAGTATTTTTTGTTTTGTTATTTTTTCCCCTAGGTATGTTAAAACCTTTCTTACATGTACAGCCTTGGCACTCAATCGATTCCCTGATGTACATCATTACACGTCTGAAATTTAATCATGAAAATGCAGACGGCTGCTATATTAAACTGTGTTATCTCTGAGTTTTTTCACCTCGGAAAGAAGACATGTTTTTACAAAAAAAAAAAAAACCTTCGCAATCAGGTTTGACAGACATACGTTTTCTCCAATGCAAAGCTAATTTCAATCTGTTTTGAATTTTGCGGCCATGATTGCACTTTCAAAGCATGCATGTGAACAATTTATCGAAATTCATTCAAAGACGTGCACCAAAGCCGTGCAAGTCACAAAAGTCTCAACAATTCTGTGTATTTTCCAGTTCCTCACCATAGCACCTGTGACAAGCCTTAAAAATTCAAAACTGTAAATTAATTTCCCGTTAACATGTATATATTTATTTTGCCTAAGAAATCACTTACCGGCTTCCTCGTCGAGATGGTGATCGTATTCCCTCTTTTGTTCGCGTATGTTCAATGTACAAAAACAGATACGAATCGTCAAAAAACCCTCACCAATCGTGCCATTGGTAAATGTCACCATTCGTCAAAGGAGCTTTACGATTCGTACCATTGGTACGAATGGCAAGCTCATCAGTCGATTGGTATACCATTTGTAAACTGTATATCCACTCGAGAGCGGTGCCAAAGCTTTTGTTTCATTTTATTTTCTTACTTTTTAATCTTATGCCTTTGATTACCTTGAATGATGATCCTACACACATTGCTCCGGGGCATCGAATTTCAGCGTGCTCTTTCAGTATCCGTAGAAACAATATAAAAAATGTTATTCATGTAACTACAAAGAATTATTTTCAGAGACGACTCAAAATATAAATACACATTTTATGTTTCCCATAAGGAAGGGTTGTTTCTAAACTATCTGTTTCTGCTACTACCGATGAAAATCAAAGCGAATTTCTTTTGTTCAGAGCACTTACATTTAGAAAACGAAGGAGAGAAAATGTGATGAAGAGATATGGCTTTATTTTAATGTTGTTTTGAAATGTTTGGTTTTTATACCCAGTGCAATTTTCATCATCTTAGATGATTGGTCGTCATATTTACCTTAGAGGACAGAAAGGAACCATTAAACATCATGCATAAAAAGAACGTTTTTAATCAGTTTTTCAGTTATGCTAAGCTAGGAGAGCTATATTTTCCTTTGCCAAATTAATCCGTTTGCTCTCACGGGAAAAGAAAAAATAGTAGGAATTGACTTTGCTGAACGTTTGCTGCAAATTTTTGAGATTCTGCGCTGTCACGTAGCTCATTACAAAGCTCTGATGGAGTGAGCCTTACCGAACAATAGGTTAATATTGATTTGCACGTTGGGTGACAAATGAAATTGGTTCAGGCCGCTATTTGTTTCATCAGGCGGAAACCTTAAGAGGTCTTTGTTTGCAGTTCATCAGCTTGCCTGATGAAATTTTTTGTTAATTACCACAACCATGGTAGAATTTGTTCATTTTCTCAGAGGTTTATCCATCATAACTGATTACTGACACTCGTGACCAAAAACAAGACATGTCCAGCAACGGTTCTTCTCAACAACAAACATTTTTCTTGTCTTGTAACTCGGCCGTCGACAACCGGACAAGCGCATCATATTCCGACGCAGCTACCTTTTCGACTGTTTTATTGATTGCCGTTTCTTCACCGGTGGCAGTTGTGGGAAATGGACTCATCTTGGCGGCAATTTGTAAAAAGACGTTTGTAAGAACACCATTCCATATCCTTCTGAGTGGATAAGCGATTTCGGATTTGTGTACTGGACTCATTGCCCAGCCATTCATTGTTGCAGTCACGTTTATCTACTTAAAACGGCCTAAAGAAGTTTGCGACAATCCAAAACTTCATTTTGCCCTAATAGGAATTGGTAATGGAAGTGCAACTTACCTCATTACCATCACAGTTCTCTTTATAACACTGATATCCATCGAACGATGGCTGCACATGTATCGTCGATCCTTGGTTACAGCCCATCGTGGCTATTTTACAGTAGCCACGGTTTTGATCCTACCAATACCTTTAGTTGTTGTACGACTTTTTGGCGACGTTAAGCCTGAAACTTATAGGCGTGGAGTGTATACTACGATTTTGTCCCTGATGCTCTTTTGTTTTGTTACCACGTCATTTGCCTGTTTCAAAGTTTACCAAATTATCCGCCATCACCAAAAGCAAGTCCATGAGACGTCTCAGAATTTCGGTCAACCAGCCATAGATCTGGCAAAATACAAGAAATCTGTCGTGTCGATTCTATACATTCTACTGCTATTTTCTGTCTGTTTCTTGCCTTTTGTTGTGTCCACTAGGATATTTCTTTTCTTGGGGGATAGTCCAGAAATAGGAGTCGCCTTTGGTGTGTCCATGGTGCTTTTATTCTTGTCTTCTGCACTCAATCCAGGCCTTTATCTTTGGAGGATGAATGATATTCGTAACGCAGTCAAGCAGTTGTTTTGAGGTTGCTTCTAACTTAAGAGCGAGGGATCGATCATGGTTAGTGCGCTCGCCTCCGAATCGAGTGGTCCGGGTTCGAACCGTGGCCGGGGACATTGTATAAATAGATGCGGGGAATTTAATGCGGAGGGCAACCCTGCGATGGATTAGCATCCCATCCAGGTGGGAGTAGAAATACTCGTAGTCGCGTCATGCAACAGAAACCGGAGATAAGCGCCGGCCTGATAGGCCATTTGGTACGTATGCAGACTTTACCACCTTTACCTTAGATATAAGAGGTTTATGCACAGCCTTGCACAGCGGCCCAGGTTATTCCAACAGACGTACTCAGTTTTTCTCTCTCAAGAGCACAACAGCACAATATGTCAAAACATAATTGAAACTTGTTATCAACACCTTTTATTTGAATGGTAGAACACAAGGATCTCTTTCAAGCATAGGACTACATGAAGAGGATTTAAGAAACTTTGACCAATATTATGAACAGGAACATGATTTCTTAAAGTGCAGCTAACCCCAAAAATTTGTTTTCGCTAGAACGAATCTACTTATTATTTGAAATAGTTCTGCGAAAAAATTTTTGGATTCCGTTAAATCCTCGATTTTCTGTGCCACGACGAAATCTCGAAAATAGCTCCAAAACACCGCCATTTTTATTTCACGACCGAGTTTGAGGAGAATGGGTCCAGCGGCTCTTGTGACGTCTACCCAGGAAGGTTGGATATCTCATTTCCTCTCATTTCCTTCAGGATGGTGCAATACACATTCGAAAAGTGCGCAGAAACGCCTTCCAGAGGCGCTATCGGCTGTTGCAGCAATATTCCAGATTTAAAGAAAGATATACTGTACAATTTACTGACGATGATCGGCTAATGGTGCAATAAAGACGTAAACGATGGTTGATTTTGTCGAACCGAAACAAGCGAACTGAATCTGTGAGAACCATTGAAGAACTCTCACTGGAATTTGTTCCGCAGACTTTCGAACGCTATTTTCATAAATTTGCTGCTTAAAGCTAACCAGCAATTTGTAGAAATACCACCGACAACCTATATCTTCCAATCCCGCAGTATTTATAACATAACCGGCAACGTTGTGTGATCCGGTCATGATCAAGAAGCGTTATACTGATATGTAAATAGATCGCAACTGTACGCCGCTAACCAACACTTATTTCTCTTTCGATTTAGATGAAAGTCGAAGATTAATCCCCTAGAATTACATGATAACAAAATTGTTAGACTCACAGAGTTTTTCGAAGGTTTGGAAATCAGCAGTGTGACAAAGATTCTGTGCAATAGCGTCGAAAATATGACCGCGTAACATTATCCGCGGACCGCTTAGGGAACACACCCTTTTCGCTTATCCGACGAATTTCACTGCAAACTTTGAGAACAATTTACATTGGTTATTTGGAGTTACGACTTAAAACGTGTGACAATGTGAAATCGGTAATTGCATGAAATGTTTCCTTCCGCCTTGCTTCCCGCAGCTTCAAAAATACAGCTCCAAACAATACGATTTTCAATCGATCGAAGCCAATGTTTTGGAGGTCATCAAGTCTCGAAAACTGCAACACGTACGTCGCTCTTATAAACATGAAGCATTCAACTGAAAGTAAAACACAAACTGGATTTAACAGAACCTTGACAAAATACATTCTCGGTAAGGACAAATGTAAACGGGCTATAAACACGCGTGGGAATCTTATGTTTAGTTGACGAAATTACCATCCAAAGCAGTCCTTGAGTTTTCTTTCCTGCTGTTCGTTTGCCTGCTCCTCCACTTCGTATCTAGCTTTCCATTCCTAATATACAAGCAGCTCGTCCGCAAAGAAATCTTCCCCGTCGTCGCTTGAAATATTGTAAATTGCTCTCAAAGTTCTAAGCAGTGAGTTCAGAGTTGTCGAACGTGCTCGATCGAAGTTTATTTCGGAGCCTTCCGAATCGAAACTTAACTCTGACTCCAGTGACGAAAAAGAAATGATTCTGAGACAAAACTTGGACGTTTTAGTCCCAAAATACATCGGTACGATTAGTTTTGCATTCTATTTTCTCGAGCAAATACAGTGAGTTGACTGAGGCGCTATTGTGTTTGGTTCCTGGGTAGACGTCATCAGGTACTGCCGCCCCAGACTCCCTAAAACGCGGTCGTGAAACACTTAATCGCGACTTTGAAAGGGCATAGAAAATCGAGGATTCAACCAAATTCAAAAATTTCTTTGCCCAAATGCTTCAAATTAAGTCTAGATTTGTTTTAGCGAAAAAAAAATTTGGGGGTTAGGTGCACTTTAAGTATGGTCGCACACTATAGGGTTTCATGTACAGACTTAAAAGTTAGAACCATCTTATACAGCATAATAAACAGTACCACATTTATTAAATTTAGGCTAAAAGAGGCTAAGATTCACAATCACTGATGCGGCTTCTGTACTTAATCTGTTAGGGACTACTTCCCATAATAATATCATAAATTGTTTTCGTGACTTACAGTTTGTTTATCATATATTCAATATTGCTTTTTATCCTTTCACATAGTTTGCTTTTTACAGTTAACTGAGAGTATACATTTGTCGTAAGATTTCAATTGCTATTTATACGTATGAAAATTTAGCTTTAATCTTAGTAGTTTTATTTCTAAGCATATTGTAAGGTTTATAATTTTTTTATTTATATTTTTATCAGGACTTCCTTTGATAGCAGTTTTTTATTTATAGAGCTGACATAGTTACCCTGAAAAAATAAAGGTTTACTTACTTAATTAGTATGCGGCTCAGTCTATTAAACCTACAGTTCAGAAGTTAATTACGGCTTTGATAAAATTAATTATTACATGTCTCCTGTATAATGCATACCTATAAGTTTAAAACAATTTCAAATTAATAAATGTTGTCTTTGTACCCCTTCCTCGTGAGATATAACGTTGTATATGATAAAGTAATTCTTTTCGTACCAGCATGAACTTGTAATTCAGCCACCTCTGATTATTTAACTATTTCATATTTATGAAGGTCCTCCGGATGAATGAGGATGAAGGGCATTGTTTGAGAAAGGGTTCCAGAGGTTGGAAATGTGGGTCGGCCGATTTTGATGAACGTTGCTCCAGAAATTGGCCTTAGTGAGATATTCCAAAATGCAAGTTGGTTTAGTTCTCTGACTTTTAGTTCAAAACTTTCAGGGGAGGTCCCATTTGAGGCCTCCAGAATATGAAAAATCCTGCTTTTGAAGGGGTAAGTTTGGACCATCATAAAAACAAACAAATAAAGCCACTAATTAATTGTATGGTGTGTTTTTGTTGCAAAGGGTCTTTCAATTTATGTATGTCGATTTGGCATAGAAGGTTCTGGCAGAGTGGGGCCTAGCAAAAGTTTTTGCCAAATTTTGAAGAGAAATCTACCATCCCAAATTACCTACTTTTAGAAGGTCATATTTCTTTACTGCCTTATTAGCATCTAGTTTTTTACTGAATGTATAATTGTTCGTACTCGACTCGGCTCGCCGAGTAGGCCCGTTTAATTAAGGCTATTCGGCTATCGTTCCTCTTTTTTCCCTTTTCCTTCTTTACCATTTTATCTGCTGATTCAGTTTTTAAGCTGCTGAATGTTTCATGGCAGACTTCGCTACTCCCAATGTAAAATATACTGTGAATATAAACATTGCACATTCATTCCCGGGAAGCGTTCCTATAGCCCTCACGAGCCACGCTGGGGAGTTCTATGTTGCGTTTCATTGTTTGGCGGCATGGCGGCGTTGACAACTGCTTCAGTGAGGTACGAAAACTGTGAATTTTTTTCGAGGCCGAAAACTGGAGGTTTATTTTTGCGTGAATTACCTCTATTCAAATGAATTAATAGGGTATGTAGATTTATCGGATTTTAACGAAACTTGGTTAAAATGTTTGTCAGATATTAGCGCACCAAAAAGTGCGTGGCTTTTACGAAAATCGAAATATTTTATCCAGTTTCTGGAGCTACTTTACGATTTGTGCATCTTGAAATGTCTAGCCTAAATGTGTGTTAATCTTCTCCATCCGTAACCATCTTTGTTCCTTTATGTTGTATTATTATCTCTTTCGTATATTTCCATCTTAGTAAACAAATATTTTCAGGTTTCCTTCAATTTAAAGGTTATTTTGTATGTGGCCAAAAAAATCCGTGACTGACCTCCTTTACATGCCACGTCTTTCACTCTAATCAGACCAAAGGGGTGTGACGATAGGTTTTCTCGGTAAACTACTGTGACGATAAGTTTTTCCTGCAACACTGTAAATTTTGGACTGAGCGGACACTTGAACTGACAACTGGGGGAATCTAACTCTGGAGAGCACTGCTTGGCTGCGGGAACGGAAATTCGTCACGATTTCCTGGTACACGAGGATCTACTTCAATGGTCTTCACTACGGACGTCAAGGAAGAGACATAACTTGGTCCAACAGTAGTTTATTCTGCACTCTAACGTCGAAGGTGAAATTGACATACTCGGCGGAGTAGCCGCTGTAAAATCGAATAATCTTTACAAACGTACTTGCTTATATATCATCCTTTGCACGTCAAGTGTTTACAATATGCTAATGTAACTTCAAGTATACAATACGAGCGGAAAGTACTTAATTAAGGTAGCGAATTCTAATCAACACCACGAGGCTTCCAAAATTAGAAATAGAGTGCTAGGATTAAAATTACACAGGCTGAGATTAAGATAGAACAAACTTAGGAAATTAAAAGTGAGATACTTATATTTGAAATTCTGAATTGGTGTTACCGACAGCAAGGAAAAATTATCCTATGAAAATAATAGAAAACATTAAAACTCCATTAGTGCAAAGCAGTTCAGCTGGCTAACTTCCGAGGAAACTAATAAAACTTCATTAGTGAAAAGTAGTTCAGCTGGCTAGTTTCTGAGGGAACGGAAGGTAGATTTTAATAATAAAAAGAAACTCAAATGACCCGATAACGAACTACTTGTTTTCCAAATGAAAGTTAGTGAAACAGCGTTGCACACGCTCAGCTGTACAAAGAATCGGCAAAGTACAAAGTAGAACAATCACTTAAGATTTCTAGTAGTTAGCTGAAAAGAGGCTACTGTTGGGTTTTTTTTTTCTATAATTTTCCAAATAATAAAGAAATGTCTGTGCAATGGCGAATTTTCTCATAACAGGGGGAAAGATTGTGAAACTGTCTACAAGTTTTGCAATATCATACAGAAAGCTGCTGAACTCTACTATTTTACATTAATCGTACCTTTATTTGGGAACAATTTAATAATACATGTCATCGTACTCGGACTTTAATGTTTCCAATGCATATTCTAAATTTTGAATTTTCTTTCTATGAACAAAATCTGACTTTAATAATGTATTTTTTACGTTTGTACGTCATTTAGCATTATTTTGTTTATTTTGATTCATTACTTTTGAGTGACGTTTGGTGCTTTGCTGACATTTCCGAAATCAACGAATACATTACATGACGGCCGCCATAAGCGACAAGTTTTAGTCACCGGAATTTTTTTTAAAAAATGAGCGGCTGTCTCTAACTTTATTTCTCACAACTTCCAGTAATTTTCAGATGTTTTCTATTTTCATAAAATAGTTAAATTGTAACATTGTAAGCAATCCTGCCTTCAATAGAGCCTTGAGCATTCTATATTTTCTATATTCTAAATTGCTGTGCTGTTCCGGCATAAAAAGTCCTCGAATAATCCTTTAAAATAGATTCGACGTCTAGATAAACCATGCTATAGTTCTTTTATTACAATTTTTTTAACTCGGACAACGAGAAGGTAATGACTGACTAATGGTTGATCTTAAAATCAATCAAATCAATATCAATACAAGTTTATTTTGTTATATGCTTAGCTATTCAGGTGTTAAATGAAATGACAAACCAATTATTTTACAGGTATTTCACAAAAATTAAAATTAAAAATAAAACTAAATATTCTAATATATGTATAAAATTTTGAAAAAGTCAGGATAATGAAATGCATTCTAAAATATTTACGCGTTATGCTAAAAATTAGAAGCGATTATGATATGTGCAATGAATAAGATAACAAACGATAAGTAGTAGGTTAGATTAAAAGGTCCAAATGGTCAATTTTTCTTATACTGTTTTGAAGGCCTTAAAAGTTTTAATGGTTCTGTGTGAATCTGGTAGCAGGTTCAACGGCTTTGGCGCTAGGTAACGCCACGATTTCAGTCCGTAGGTTGTGGTGTTGGCCTTACGCAGTTTTAGAATGTCAGTTCAGATCGTATTTAGTCCGGTTTCTAAAATCTGATTACTTTTTTATGCTTTTAGGAACATTATCGTAATTAAAAGCTTTAAATCCGAACACACTTGTTCTGCGAGTTTTTGATTAGTCAATGAAGGTAAGCCTATTTATTAAGTAACTCCTGGTAGTGCGTTTGTGTTTCATTAAAAACAAATCGGAGGGCAAATTCGTTTACTTTTTCCAGTTTTGCACCGGCACTTTTACTGCAGAAGTGCCAGCTATCAGAGCAATAGTTGAAGTGGGGAAAGATATATGCAAAATAGATGTTCTTTCTTGTTTCAAAGGAGAGCATCTTTTTCATACGCTTAATTGAGTACGGCAACTTGCTAAGAAGCTTTTCCTTGGCTACCTGCTTTTGAAATTCTAGTTTGTCGTCTATCGTTACTCCAAGCATTTCAAAATCGTTGTAATGGGGATTTCTGTGTTTTCACAATAAAACTGAGGCGTGGTTTGTGTCTTTCCCATTACAATTGGTTCTCTTACCGTGATGTAAATTAATTCAAATGGAAGTCTTTGAGCAGTACTTTCGTGTAGTACTGTATATGCTGTACAAGATGGCTCTAAATTTTAAGTCTGTGGATGAAACCCTAGTGTATGACCATTCAAATGAACGCTATTGAGCAGTACATTCATTTGGTGCTGTTTATAATGTTTGTCAAAGTTTTTTTGTAACCTTCCCATGTGTTTGAGAGGGATCCTCATGTCCGACCATTCAAATAAGAGGAGTTGAGCATTAGTTTCGTTTATGTATATCGACGTCTTGTGCTGTTCTCCTCTTGCGAGAGAAAGGCTGAGTGTTTTTGTTGGGAATAACCTTGGCCGCCGGGCTGTATTTACGGCAAACCACTTAGATCGAAGCCGCACCCTCACGTGGCAGTCTCAAAACAACTGCTCATTATCCAAAGGTAAAGACCTGGACTGAGTGCAGAAGACAAGAATAAAAGCACCATAGACACACTAAAGGCAACACCTAACTCTGAACAATCCCCCAAGAAAACAAACATTACAGAGGACACAGCAAAAGGTAAGAAAAAGTCAAAATAGGACGAGAATTTATAGAATCGAGACGACGGATTTCTTGTATTTTGCCATATCAATCCCCCGTCGACCAAAATTCTGAGACGATTCATCTTTTTGGACTTGCTGCTGGTGATGGCGGATGACTTGGTAAACTTTGAAATAGGCAAATGACGTGGTAATAAAACAAAAGAGCATCAGGGTCCAAATCGTAGTATACACTTCACGCCTACAAGATTCTGAATTTAGGTCGCTAAAAAAGTCGCACAACAATCAAGGGTATTGGTAGAATCAAAACCGTGGCTACTGTAAGACAGCCACGATGGGCTGTAACTAAGGCGGATCGTCGATACATGTGCAGCCATCGTTCGATGGATATTAGTGTTATAAAGAGAATTGTAACGGTAATAATGCAAGTTGCACTTCCATTGCCAATTCCAAATAGGGCCAAAAACAGTTTGGGATTGTCGCAAACTACTTTGAGTTGTGTTAAGTGAATCATATTGATTGCAACAACGAAAGGCTGGGCGATGAGTCCCGTGCACAAATCTGAGATTACTAATCCACTCAGAAGGATATGGAATGGTGTTCTTTTAAACGCCTTTTGAAAATTTGCTGCCAATATGAGTGCATTTCCCACAACTACCACCGGTGAAAAAACGGCGATTAATACGGAAGTCGAAATAGTAGCTTTGTAATAAAAGGATGCATTTCTCCAGTTTTCATTGACCGAGCTACAAGAAAAGGGAAACGCTTGCTGCTGAGTGGAAGTGTTACTGAACATGACCTGTCTTTGGTCACCAACGTCGATAATCAGTTGTGATGGGTTAATCTCGGTTTAAATGAACAAATTTTTCCGTCGTTATGGCAACGAACAAAAATGTTTGAGGAAAGTTAATGGACCGCAAACAAAGACCTCTTGAGGTTTTCCGCCTGATAAAACAAACAGCGACCTAATCTAAGTTCAATTAGTGGGTAAAGTTCCTTCCATTTTGCCTTTAAAGGCCCGCGTTTCCATTAATGAACTGCGTTAAAGTACAGAATGGCAACAAAATTGGAACAATCATTCAGCGAAGGCACTTGGCGTTACTTTTCTTTCCGTGATAGCGAGAGTATTAATTTCGCAAAGGAAATGAGTTGTACTCGCTCAATACAACAGGAAAAATGATTACAAAGGCACTTTCTCCGCATGATGATTAATTATTCCTTTCTGTGCCTTAAGGTAAATATGAACTGATGAAATACGATGAAAATGGCTTTGAACAGGAAAAACAAGCAATTCAAAGCACCATTAAACACCATATCTCTTCATCAAATTTTCAGTACTGGTCGCAGAAACATGTGGTGAAGAAACAACTGTTCTTTATAGGAAATACAAAATGTTATTTTAAAGTCAATTCCAAGAAAAGTTTTCCTTTGCAGAGACTTGGGGAACATTTCTTTCTTTTATTAATGTTTCTACGGTTTCTTATAGAGCATGTTCAAACTGAGCGCGCCGCAGCAGTGCCGGTTTAGGATTACGCTATGAGATAATGAAAGGGATACGATAAAAAAAGTCAAGAAATTAGACTGAAACAACAAAACAGGGAATACGAACTTTATCTCGATGAGGATGCTGGTAAGTGATTTCTGAAGGCAAAATACATAAATCGTGCTAGCAGCATGTTTATTTACAGTTTAAATTAAGGTGGCGTGATGTCGAAAGGGAAAACAAACATACAATTAAGACTATTGTGTGAGGTAAGAGTCGATGAAGTTAGCACTCCACCGTTAAATCTGACAACCAAGCATAATATTATAACTGTAAATGTTAAAAATTGGTATTTGTATGTCTTTGGTGAAAAACGTACATGCTTGTCCTTGAACATTGGTAACGTGTTTGCATGCGTGCTTTGAAAGTGTTATCATGGCCACAAAATTTTGAATAGATTCTAATAACTGTTGCACTGAAGATGACGGATGTCTGTCGAATTTGAATGTGAAAGTTAAAACTGTCTTCTTTCTGATGTTACAAAACTTAAAAAAAATACAGTTAAATTATCTGAAGAGGTCCATAACAGAATTTCATGGAGTAATTCATTCTCCTAGGAAAAAAATTAAGAAAGAAAATACAGTTAAGTTATCTAGTGGGGTCTGTAAGAAATACCATAGGATAGTTCGTTCTCTTAGGAAAAAATAAGTTCAAGCGAGCTTCGGTCGCTTAAATGTAGTTGTGTCAGCTCTTTGCTCACGTGAGCATCATGTGGCAGTTCAACACGGTATCATCTAAATAAAACCTTGATGCTAAAAATGTAAATAAAGTTAAATTGCAATGTCAGAAATGTGGCGTCTTTCTTGAAAAAAATCCCTTTGGTTAATATCAAAGTCTATTTCTTTACGAAAGCCTATTTCTTTATTGGAAGAAATAGCTATTTCAGTCTAGATTTTAGGAGATTATTTCCACATAGTACACAGTCATCACATCATTTTGATTTACTTTAACAAGCTGTTTATCGCGTCGCTCTCGTTGCTTACTTACAATAGAGAGGTACCGTCTCTCTAGAAGGATGCCCACTACATGAGCCCGTCGGCTTGTAAATTAATTTAGGACCTCTTTATCAATCAGTCCGGTTTAAATATTTACAAACTCTAATAAACTCTATATATAAGGCCTAATCCATGCTCAGAGCGTTTCCAGATAAACCGCATTCAAGAATACATACAATCCATGATATCGAGATGAGAGATTTCTTGGACGTTTTCTCTAGGTGTCCCTACACAATAGTTGCTTCACTCTATGGCGAATATCATCCATTCTCCACTGGTAGAGTCCAGGGTTGAGTGCAGACGACCAAAAATAAAAGAATCACGGACACGCTATCACCGACATATGTTTCTATTCTCGGCTGGTCTAGACTTATTTTGATTCCACTGGAAACTACAAATGGAATAAAACAAAAAGAAATTAACGCTATAATAAATAGCATCGTGGTGACAGATTTCTTGTATTTTGCAAGGTTTATTGCTTACTGACCATAATTATGCCATGCTTCGTTTTCTTGCACTTGCTGTCGGTGATGACGAATGATTCGGTAAACTTTAGAATAGGCAAAAGACGTGGTGAGATAGCAAGTAGTGAGCATGGTTGCAAAGATTGCGACACTTATGCTATTACTATAGCTGTGTTTATGATTAGCTAAAACACGAAAAACAACTGAGGGGATCGGAGTGATCAATATTATGATAACAGTGAGACAACCGTGACACGACGTAACCAAGGATCGTCGAGACATGTACAGCCATCGTTCAATGGACATCAGTTTTATGAGGAGAATTGTTTTGGCAGCAAAGTAGATGGCAATATTGTAATCTTTCGTGACAATGTACATCAAGCCTACCACGACATTGGCTGAGCAATGAGTCCTGTACACCCGGCCTGTACACCCGGGGGGGGGGGGTACTTTGGGAATTTCTGGGTGGGGATGTGTCGCTGGGACCCTGGAACCCTTAGACTATACCAGAACTAGTTCTGCTGGATTTTGCTACCCTATACTAGAGTAAACTCCCCCAATCCCCCCATCTATTGACACTGTTGAGGCTGATTTGCGTAAATTTAAACTTGCCGATTTGATTTTTGATATATTTTTGAGTGGCAATTCCTGGTTTCCTTAGTCTAGATAAAATCTTCAACCAACTTGTCAGATTTGGGAAAAATGATACCCTATTCTAGACCCAAATACTCTGATTTATATACCCTATCCTAGAGTAAACTGCTTGAAAACCATACCCTTCACAGCGGCACATACCTATATAGCCCATATATGGCAGTGCCTCCCCCGGGCCTTTACACAAGTCAGTGAACGCTAATCTACTAAGCAGAATGTGGAATGGTGTTCTCACGAACGCCTTCTTCCAAATTGATGCCCAAATCATCAAATTGCCCGCCACTATAACCGGTGATAAAATAGCAGTAATGGTGGCACGTGAGAGAATAAGTTTGTAGCAGAAAGGTCCGTTGCCTTTGCTATTTTCATCTGGCGAGTCACCAGGGGTGAAAGAATTTTGCCTGGGATATAAAGTCGTGCTATTTAGCATGGTTTGTTTTGTTAACTGATATACGGAGAGGAAGCTGAGGCTAGAAGAAGAGGTTTTCGGCATTTCAAGGTAATCCTTTTTGCTGATGGTTTTAACATGGAGATGAATTCAATATGGCAGGTGAAATTTGACCATTCGAAATATGCTATTGAGCAATAATTTCATGTGGCACTGTTTATAATGCTGGCCAACGTTGTTTGCAATATATACATGTCTTTGAAGGACGTCATGCTCGTGTTCGACCAGTCGGGTAAGAGGCGTTGTTTCATTTATGTCATAACGTCTTGTGCCATTCTGCTCTTGAGAGACTTGAGAGAGAAAGGCTGAGTACCTTCGTTGGAAATAATAAATATGCTAAAAACTATGAATGAGCTGAACTTTGTGCATAATAAAACTAGAGACCTCAAGATGAAACGATTTCCATATGGAGTGGTTTGTTTTAATTTTTATTAGCAGTGTCATTTGGTCTTTGCATTTATGACGCAAGTACTCTTGCTGCAGAAATGATCTACATTAACTAGATTTTCACACGAGTGACCTCTGTATGTACTATGTTTAGAAGCTAATTATATAATTAGTGCATTTTCGGAAGGTGTCCGCTTAATACATGTTTGACTGCACTTGACTGCCGTAAAAGAATATTGAAAATCACAATTAAAATTGATGAGCTGTATGCATTTCCGAATGATTTAAGCCGTGTTTAAAAGTCTTAGTCGAGAAACGGACGGGAGATTAATGGAGGAGAATTCAAACGATTTGTTTTGCTATTATTTATACGGTACTGTAAATAAATATGGACATGGCGAAATGATCCAGCGAGGAAATGGCTGATGAGTAGAAGACGACATTACACAGGGTGGTTGTCGTCGCCTTGACAGGCCACCCATCAAGAACTTTCGGCGAAGAAGCTCTCTTTTCATTGATCACTTTAGTGTTTTCAACAGGGTCTCGTGTCTACTTGGAAAAAAAGTGTTTTGAGAAAGGGAACTGAGGTATGAAATGTGAGACGGTGTCGGATTTTTCTTGTTCATTTGTCTTGCCTCTTTAGTACATTCAGTTTCTTTCCGTCTGATCGTGAAGTTTTTGAATCCGCCCAGGGATGTTCTTGAAGAAGACCGTCAAACTCAAGGTAAAAGCTCTGAGCCGAGGCTCCAGGAGGTAGGAGTTTGATCATCTAAATATATTCATGAGGACCACAACTTTACATTTCAATGTCTGATCACGAATGGAAATTTCATCGTCTGATGTTTACATGGTAAGGATAGAATGGAAACGTTTACTACCAAGTAAAACGAGCATCTTAATTTCTTTTAATTTCTTTAAAATAACTTTCAGTTGAATGTATATCAGTCAGATGGGAAATTTCTACTAGAAACTTGTAAGTGAAAGAGTAGGAAATAACTTGATTATCACGAGATTGTTGGGTTTGTATCAGCACAAGAAAACGATATTCTAAGATATCTAGTCTTCAGTTTGTTTCCGAGACATTTACACAACATCACAAAAATAGATAACGGCTTCTTGAAATAACACACAAATTTCACAAAATGTTATTTTACTAGTACAAGACATGAAATCTTCAACAAGGGAAAGCCCCTAGTTTTGTGCTTGCTTGGCAACATTGTTTGAAACTTCCTTTGGGACATTAATTAGCCCCCCGGCCGGCATCACAAATATTGGCAATCTTTATTTTGACCACGGTAGCCAAGGCACTCTGGGTTGATAGTGACTGTCCGCCGATGAACACTATTGCGTAACGTGGTCAATTTAAACCAATACGAATCACAGAAAATCTAGTGCTGAACTATAATCGCTCAAAGAAAACACGGACTCGTAGTTTAATTGTTAAATAAGATAAAGAATTGGTTTATGCTTACCGTGCATGTATCGCGTTATGGTTGCACGTTTGAAGTTTGGAGAGCACGAGGGAAGCGTAAGAGTTGCTCGAGGCTGCGCCTCGAGCAACCCTAGCTTCTTGAGTGCTTTCCAAACTTCCCAAGTGCATCCATAACTCGATATGCGAACAGCTAAAAACATGAAGTCAAGTGAACCAATTCTTTTTAAACAGAGCGACAAATTGGTTCCTAAAACATGTTCTTTTTTGTGATTGACTAAAAAGTTCTCAAAGGCCACGTTGAAGGAGAAAATTGCCACAATCGGTTGAGCGGCAGTTGAAGAAAACGCTTCATCTGGTTCCTTAAATCGAATCAATGAAAATGTAGGCAAACAAAGTCAAAATACTAGTTTTCGTAAACATCTTAGCTCGGCAAAAGTCAAAGGCTCGAAGTAGGTTTTGGATTGTTCGGAATGATGTTCATAATAATAAATATAAGGAAATTTTGCCCCACTGTTAGTGGATGTTACTATTGGAATGACCTTCCTTTATCTATACGTAACTTAGCGACTAGAAAACGTTTTAAAAAAGCACTCTTCCAGTATTATTTTGCTCAGTATTAATTCATTAATTAATTCATACCTCTTCCTCTCCTATGTTAAGTTAACTTTTTTATCCTAATTATTATTGTCAATTAAACAAGGGCAGCTAATTAGCTTGCTATATTTTTGCCCTTTTCCATTTCTCCTCTAACATGTACTTGTTTACTTTATATTTATCTTTGTAATTTTAGAATGGAATAAATAAATAAAATGAAATGAAAATGAAATGTTCACACTGCCAAAATTTTAGCAAAAGGAACCCGTAGCTAAACTCCACGGGAATTTTGCAGCTAAAATGAAACGGCACACGTCATGTTATTTACTCACGGCCGTGCGTAAGTAAAGATTTTTACCACAATGACTCGATAGAAATTAGGTAGGGTGGGCGCGCTATGTTACAAATACGAGTTTCAACCAATCAGCGCGCGTATTTAGTTATTTTTCTGATCCCAACAAACTTGCCATCTTCATTGTTATCTTTCATTTCGAGATCAAACTACGTACGTCGGATTGCATTCGGTATCGAAACTCAATTAAAAATAGCCATCGACTGTCTGCTGGTTTAATGTGTTGTTCACAATCTCTTGTCATTAGGGCTTTGATTTATCGCCGAAACTGTCATCTGATTATTATGACGCCAATAAAGGCTACGTGACTACACAAGAATTAACTCTCAAAAGTGAACTGAAGTATGAAGTGCGCGTCACTCTGAAGTTTAATATTGCTTCTCTGTTGAAGCTTTCAGATTTTGACGTTGATTTTGATTTATTCAGAGGTATTTGGTAAAGAAAAAAAAAGAAGAAGAATTTAGCAGAGATTACTTGGTGTTGATTTGAACCGAAACATCACAAGATAGAAACTTTGTCAATTGCCTAACAATGTGGTAACAGATTTGCATTTCGCTATTTGTACTAAAACACTTTAGTAAGTCTGTTTCAATGAGGAAGGTTCTATCGACATTCATATTTAAAATGTTCATTGCAATTGTCTTTGCAGATTTTGATCGTTTGAAGAAAAAACAAGTGAACAAATGAACAAAACCAATCAAACAGCTAAGAAACCCGGAGTCTGTTCCAGGTATTTAGTATTTTTGTCGTTCTAAAGTCTTTCGTTTCTTAGAAAATCAAACAGTTTATTTCGAGTTACCACATTAACGTGTTGGCAAGCAACCTGGTGGCAACGATGTTTTGATGTAACACTAAATTCTCACAACTGACAGGAAAAGAATTGTTTATAAATTGGTAAAGAGAATTGATACCTCAACTAGTAAGCTTGGGCGTATATCTTGATTTTTCGCGGTATTTTAATTTAACGATAGTTATAAATGAGGATTAATAAGGTAGCTTTATTATTTGCATAACCTTACCATAACTTCAGTGGATGCTTTTGTTCATTGACTACAGAAATACTCAGCCTGACTTTTAAACAAACACAACAAGCCACTAGTGGAAAGTACATAAGTTTATGCTTGATTGGGAACGAATCATTTGTGTACAATCCGAAGGGAGTCTGTTTCTCGCGTCTTTTAGTAGCATGAAGCAGCTAACTTCACTTGGTGTTTAATTCAAATTCATAGTCCGTTTCTCAGTTGTGGTTTCATTGTTTGTTCCTTTAATTTTGTTTTCAGACCTCTCCCAAACAAGTTCAATTTTTATATTGCATTGTCATATATTCATTACCATAATCTGAAAAAAAGCGGAAATTAACAATCAAACCGGCTTGAAAAAGTCATAATTTCAACAGTAGCATGTACATTGAGGTACGTACACGTGTTAGACATTTCGTACGTTTTCGGAGATAAAGTCAGCTAATGTCACGACAGTATATTGCATTTGAGTAACATTTGTTTAAAGTGGTCAAGAAAAGATCACCTGGCTCAGTGTATGCATGGGTGAAACTGTGGGAAAATTGCCAAAAAATACCATTAAAGATCTATCACGACAACGCCGAATAGTAATTATGCGAACTTAACAAACAAATTTTATGCGTAAAAACGTGACAAACTATCAGATCCATTAAACTCTCAGTTTAGTATTTAGTTGTACCAGATAAGATATAGTCCGCCTTGACAAATTGTTCGTCTTGTTGTCTTCTTTACACTGACAGGCATAAACACAAGCTCTGAGAAAACTTGCTCCAGTTCGTCCAAACGGCCAGAAAAAGCATCTCTAGAATAAACTGGCCATTTTCTCCTCCACATAAATCTTTGTAACCACAACCTAATGGTATACCTTACAACAGATCATTCCACAATGGAGTACACTTCAGAACAACTGAACTATTTTCGAATTTGTTACATCGCCTTTAACTTGGTTCCAGAAGGACTACGAAAAATCTTCAAGCAAGAATGGAATTTTCTATACAGAACAACACCTGGAGAATGGAAAGACACGCCAAAAAATGGTTCAGATTTTTATAATAAGGAGACTCGAAAAAGCCACTCGAAGAATGCGCGATATCTGGCAACTATACTGAACGGAAACACGGCAGAATGGGACTGTAGTTGTTTGTTTTTCGCGATCCTGTTCTCAGATAGCATTGGCACAACGTTGAGTGCAAAAATCAGGAAAGAGGTCGATGATCTTCGTCAAGTCCGAAATGACATCGCTCATATCAGCGAGGCAAAACTCGCTGAAGCTGAATTCATGGGCTATGTCGGAAGAGTGCTGCTGGCATTCAACTCTTTGAGTCTTCCGATCAGTGACATAGAGGCGGTTAAGAACCAGACGAGCTTTCCCACCGCAGAAGTAAGCAACTTGATGGCACAGGTTGCTAATCTTCAATCAGAATTGAAAGAAGTCAAATCTGATTTACAAGTTGCACAAGACACGATACAGAGAAAGGAAGAGCAAGTTGAATGTCTTACGCAAGAGATTTATTCCAAAGTTGAGTCTTTCTGTAATCTCACTTTCAAGCCATCTCACCAAATCATCAGACGTTCAAATGACGTCACAAGGATTGTGGCGAAAATGCAAGAGCTTGACGATGGAAGTAAAGGAACAGTCAGTACCATTTATTTTTCAGGAAATCCTGGATGTGGCAAAACTCAACTAGCGCGTCAAATTGGAGAGGATTTCTTCAAAATAGCATCAAGTGAAAGTGAAGGCTTAACATTCGTTGCAACCCTGAATGCGCAAACCCTTGAAGCACTGGCTGAATCCTACATCAGTCTGGCTAAACAATTGGGAATTACCGAATACAGCTTAGCTAACCTGGCTACCACGAAAGTAAACTGCCCCAGTGAAACAATTAAGCATATCCACTGCTTAATTTTGCCGAAGTTTAAACAGTTCTTAAAGTGGTTAATAATAGCAGACAACGTTGTTGACCTGTCCGCGGTTTGTAAGTACCTGCCTCAAACCGCCAGTGAAGAATGGGGTCATGGTCAAGTGCTGATTACAACTCAGGATACCAGTGCAATTCCTACAAATGCTCCTCATACTTACCATGAGTCACTCAGTGTAGGAATGCAGCCCGAGGACGCAGTAGAGCTATTGAAACAAGTATCGCAAATTTCCACTGAGGAGCAAGTTCAGGACGTTGCGAAGGTTCTCGAGTATCAGCCGCTTGCCTTAGCAGCCGCTGCATTTTACTTGCAATTTGTAAGTCATGGTTCTCCAACCTATGGCTGGGCAAACTACTTGGAAAGACTTGCTGAAGGCGATCGTGAAGTAACAGAGGAACCCCTTGCCGATAGGAATCCAGCGTATTTAAAAACAATGAGTGCTGCAATTAGACTGGCGTTAGAGAGCATTGTGAAAAGTGATGAAGTTCTTCGCCAGACATTTTTCTTTTTGTCTCTATGTGATTCGGAACCTCTCCCAGTTCAAGCAGCTGTTACGTTTGTCAATATTCGCACTTCGGGACAGACTGACGAGTTAATCAAAGCAAAGATTTTAAACTCGTCCTTGATTATGGGTTTATACAGTGAAGATGAGGCACCAGGTTATTTAAGAGTACATAACGTTGTTCATCAAGTACTCAGGAAAATGTCACTGATGGAGGTCAGACAGAAACGCGAGTGTTTATCTGTAGCAGTTCAGGTATTTCACTCCCTTATTAAGTCGAAGCAGAATCGTTTACATGAAAGTGGGCACGTTTGCGTAATGCTACGTAGGATAACGACTCACTGCAAAGCGTTGCAAGAAATTCTTACTTATAGTTTTGGTACAAACGATGTTTTGTTGAGGGAGTTAGCACCCATCATTTCTGCTGACAATGTCGCGTCGTGGCTTTGTTCAACTGCCTCCGTGAGTTATGAGCTTAGCAACTTATCAAACGCATTTTTCTTTTCCAAATCAGCTTATGATTTGGCTCGTTACACAAGTAGCACTCGAGAAGGCGACTTAATTAAAGCAGACATCTTTGATATGCATGGGTTAACATTATCAATGACATGCCAGTATGAATCATCAATATCACACCATGACGAGGCTTCTAAGATTTACAATGCAATTTACGGTGAGCATCATTTCAAGGTAGCAACAAGTTATGAAAGACTGGGACTTGTTTACCGACAGCTTGGACAGTACAACGAGGCGAAAGAATACCAGGAGAAGGCACTGATCATCAGGAAAAAGATTTTTGGTGAAGTGCATATTGATGTAGCAGCAAGCTATAACAACTTGGGACTTGTATATTGGCATGTTGGACAGTACGATGAAGCAAAAGAATACTACGAGAAGGCACTGATCATCTGGAAAAAAATTTTCGGCGACCAGCATGCTAATGTAGCAGCAAGCTATAACAACTTGGGAACTGTTTATCGGCATGTTGGACAGTACGATGAAGCAAAAGAATACTACGAGAAGGCACTGATCATCGGGAAAAACATTTTCGGCGAGGACCATTCTAATGTAGCAGCAAGCTATGACAACTTGGGAACTGTTTATCGACATTTTGGGCAATACGATGACGCAAAAATATTCCACGAGAAGGCGCTGATCACCAGAACGAGGATTTTCGGCGCAGAACATACTGAAGTAGCAGCAAGCTACAGCAACTTGGGAATTGTTTATCAACATCTTGGACAGTACAATGAAGCAAAAGAACACCACGAGAAGGCACTGATCATCTGGAAGAATATTTTTGGTGTAGAACATGCTAACGTAGCACTAAGCTACAGCAACTTAGGACTTGTTTACCAAGATCTTGGACAGTACGACAAAGCAAAACAATACGACGAGAAAGCACTGATCATCAAGAAAAATATTTTTGGCGAGGAGCACAGTGATGTAGCAGCCAGCTATAACAACTTGGGACTTGTTTATCAAGCTCTAGGACAGTACAATGTAGCAAAAGAGTACCACGAGAAAGCACTGATCATTCAGAGAAAGATCTTTGGCGTGGAACACGCTGACGTGGCACTAAGCTATGACAACTTGGGACTTGTTTATCAAAATCTTGGACAGTAC
>NC_138159.1:3732700-3742700 GCF_964199315.1 Orbicella franksi | reverse complement strand
ATAAAAAAAATAAATGAAGAATAGCAGACATGCTGAAAAAAATATCAATTATTGCTTAGTTAAGGAGATGTAATATTTTTTACCGTGTTTTGCAGTGTTTATAAAGCCTATCATTTCTTAAAGCTTATCAATTCTTTTGGCAATCTTAGCTTTCTCTTTATGTCGTAAACTAATTCGATCTTTTCCTAAGAAAACTCTTAATGTTGGTTTAGTTTCGTTCAATTTACATTTAATTTTATAAATAAAAGATAAAGCTATGAGTATTAAGTGATTCAAAGTAGCAAAGTCTTAATTGTCATTAAACACGCCAAACAGAATATTAATTCGTGTTCACGTTTCCGTAAATATGTTTTGTTTAAGACGAGAATGCAAGCCAAAGGTTTTCTATTATATTACAATAAAAGGGTAAATGCTGGAGGGATTCGTCTTCCTTCTGGAAAAACGTACACAAAGGCGATTCCATCATTTTAAAACGAAACAACTTATCATTGGTGTAAACAATACACCAATCGCTGGGCGATGAGTCCCGTGCACAAATCTGAGATTACTAATCCACTCAGAAGGATATGGAATGTGTTCTTACAAACGTCTTCTTACAAATTGCCACTAAGATGAGTGCATTTCCCACAACTACCACCGGTGAAAAAACGGCGATTAATACGGGAAGTCTAAATAGTAGCTGTGTAATAAAAGGATGCATTTCTCCAGTTTTCATTGACCGAGCTACAAGAAAAGGGAAACGCTTGCTGCTGAGTGAAAGCGTTACTGAACATGTCCTGTCGACGTCTTTGGTCACGAACGTCGATAATCAGTTGTGATGATAAACCTTAAATGGACAATTTTTTTTATTGTTATGGCAACGAACACAAGGCAAGCTAATGGAAGGCAATCAAAGACCTCTTAAGATTTTCGCCTGATAAAACAAACAGCGACCTAATCCAAGTTTAATTGGTCGGAAAAGCTCCCTCCTTTTTAGCTTTAAAGGCCCGAGTTTCCATTACTGAACTACGTGACAGCACAGAATGACAACAAAATTGGAACAAACGTTGACCGAAGGCACTTGGCATTACTTTTCTTTCCGTGATATCGAGAGTATTAATTTCGCAAAGGAAATGAGTTGTACTCCCTCAATACAACAGGAAAAATGATTACAAAGACGCTTTCTCTGCACAATGATTAATTATTCCTTTCTGTCCCTTAGGGCAAATATGAATTGATGAAATAAGATGAAAAAGGCTTTCAATAGGAAAAACAAACAATTCAAAACAACATTAATAAAGTCATATCTCTTAATAATATTTTCAGTGCTAGTCGCAGAAACATGTGGTGAAGAAACAACTGTTCTTTATAGGAAACATAAAATGTTATTTTTAAGTCAATTCCAAGAAAAATGTTTCCTTTGTAGAGACATGGGGAACATTTCTTTCTTTTATTAATGTTTCCACGGTTACTGACAGAGCAGCTGAAAGTGGGTACACCGCTGCATTGCCGGTTTAGGATTACGCCCTGAGATAATGAAAGGGACATTTTAAAAAAGCACGAAAATAGACTGAAACAACAAAACGGGGAATACGATCTTTATCTCGACGTTTAAGCTGGTAAGGGATTTCTTAAGGTAAAATACATTAATCATGCTAACAGGATGTTTATTTACGGTTTAAATTAAGGTGGCGTGATGTCGAAACGGAAAACAAACTACAATTAAGACTGTTGTGTCAGATAAAAGACGATGAAGTTAGCACACCAACGTTAAATCAGACAACCAAGCATAATATTATAACTGTAAATGTTAAAAATTGGTATTTGTATGTCTTTGGTGAAAAACGCACATGCTTGTGCTTAAATACTGATAACATGTTTGTATGCATGCTTTGAAAGTGTTATCATGGCCACAAAATTTTGAATAGATTCTAATAACTGTTGCACTGAAGATGACGGATGTCTGTCGAATATGAATGTGAAATTTAAAAATGTCTTCTTTCTGATGTTACAAAACTTTAAAAAAAAATACAGTTAAATTATCTGAAGAGGTCCATAAGAAAATTCCATGGAATAATTCATTCTCCTAGGAAAAAATAAGAAAGAAAATACAGTTAAGTTATCTAGTGGGGTCCGTAAGAAATACGCTGGGATAGTTCATTGTCCTAGGTAAAAATAAGTTCAAGCGGGTTTCGGTCACTTAAAAGTAATTATGTCAACTCTTTGCTCACTTGAACATCATGTGGCCGTTAAACACGGTAACAAATAAAGTTTCGATGCTAAAAATTTAAATAAAGTAAAAAAAAAAAAAAAATTGCAATATCAGAAATGTGGCGTCTTTTTCGCTGAAAATCTCTTTTGTTAATGCCAAAGTCTATTTTTTAACGATGAACAACACGTATGCACATTTTGGGAAAAATCCCTTATTGGAAGAAATAGTTATTTCAGTCTAGATTCCATGAGCTTATCTTCATAGAGTATACAGTCAACACACCATTTGATAAACTTTGACAAACTGTTTATCGCGTCCCCTGTCGAGTGGCACTCAGTGCAAGATAGAAGTACCATCTTTCTAGAAGGATGTCCACTACATGAGCCCGTTTGCTTGTAAATGAATTATAATTAAGGACCTGTTCATCAATCAGTCCGGTTAAAATTTTTTATAAACTCTACTGAGAAGGCCTAATCCATGGTCAGTGCGTTTCCAGATACACCACATTCAAGAATACATACATTCCATGGCATCGAGATGAAAGATTTCTTGGACGATTTCTCTAGGTGCCCCTACACAATAGTTGCTTCACTCCATGGCGAATATCATCCATTCTCCACAGGTAGAGTCCAGGGTTGAGTGCAGACGACAAAAATAAAAGGATCACGGACATGCTATCACCGACATATGTTTCTATTCTCGGCTGGTCTAGACTTACTATAATTCCACTAAAAACGACAAAAGGAATGAAACAAAAAGAAAGTGACGCTATAATAAAAAGCATCGTGGTGACAGATTTCTTGTATTTTACAAGGTTTATTGCTTGCTGACCATAATTATGCCATGCTTCGTTTGCTTGCACTTGCTGTTGGCGATGACGAATGATTCCCTAAACTTTAAAATAGGCAAAAGACGTGGTAAGATAGCAAGTGAGCATGGTTGCAATGATTGCGACTCTCATGGTATTACTATAGCTGTGTTTATCATTAGCTAAAACACGAAAAACAACTGAGGGGATCGGGATGACCAATATTATAATAACAGTGAGACAACCGCGACAAGACGTAACCAAGGATCGTCGAGACATGTACAGCCATCGTTCAATGGACATCAGTGTTATGAGGAGAATTGTTGTGGCAATAAAGTAGATGGCAATACTGACGCCAGTTGTGTCTATGGCCTTAATAATTGAATCGTAATCTTTCCTGACAATTTACATCAAGGCTACCGCGGCATACGGTGGCTGAGCAATGAGTCCTGTACACAAGTCAGTCAACACTAATCCACTAAGCAGGATGTCGAATGGTGTTCTCACGAACGTCCTCTTCCAAATTGTTGCCAAAACCACCAAATTGCCCGTCACTGCAACCGGTGATAAAATAGCAATAATTGTGGCACACGGGAGAATAAGTTTGTGGGAGAGAGGTCCGTTGCAATCGCTTTTTTCATCTGGCGAGTCACAAGGAGTGAAAGAACTTTGTCTGGGATATAAAGTCGTGCTATTGAGCATGGTCTGTTTTGTTAATGTATGTCGATTAAGCTGGAGCTAGAAGAACGGGTTTTCAGCAGTTCATTGAAATCTTTTTTCCTGATGGTTTTCCTTACGGTCGACATAATGTGAATTCATTGAGGCAGGTGAAATTTTTCTCTTCTTTGTCCATCGGATGTGGAAGGATTCACCTGCCGAAAATTAATTTTTCTTTTCTTCTTTTTTTTTCATTTTATTTACTTTTAGAGAAAATAATATTTCCTTTGTAGTGAATGACCTCCCGCACAGCTTAGCGACTAAATTGATTGTAGTTTAGGTTATAATAGAAATATTGAATGCGCTCAGCTCAGTGATATGTGAAATAAATTGACTTCTTGCGTAGAGCTTTAATTATGTTGAAAGATAAACAAAATGCACTTTTTAAAGTAAATTTTGTTTATAAATAACCTTCAAAGCAATACGCTGACAAAATAACAATCTTAAGGTTGACATTCAAAACTTACTCTTTTTCGGGCTTTTTGAAGCCAAAAAAATTTCACTATAATTTATCTCAGAACACCATTCCCTTCAAGCCTTGGACAAATTATTGATATCGACTTGTGGAACAGAGAGCCTAGCTGATTGAGCTTCCTACACTTATTGAAATATAAACTTGTTGAATATCAACAAACTATGAAATAAATAAACCTTCCAAGTAATACAATGGCAAAATAAAAAATAATTTTGATTCAATTTCATTTTCAACTTTATTTTATTTTATTATATTTTCTTACATATAGTAACAAGAATTACTTGCCCCCGCAATTAGTTCCAGAACTAATCGACGCAAGGGAAGAGTTAACATTCAAAACTCACTTTTTTCCAAGTTCTTTGAATTTCAGAACACCGTTTTTTGCAGGTCAAGGAGATACTAATTATAATATGATTATATTATTAATATATTAATACTGACTTCATTTGAGGCCAGGGTTAGTGAAGACCACCAAAATATGAGTATGACGGTCACGCTATTGCGGCATATATTTCTGTTCTCCGCTACTCTAGACTTACTATGATTCCGAAGGAAAATACAAATGGAATGAAACAAAAAGAAAGTAATGCTATAATAAATAGCATCGTTGTGACATATATCTCGTAATTTGCAAGGTTTATTGCTTGCTGAGAATAATTCTGCGATGCTTCGTTTGCTTGCACTTGCTGTTGGTGATGACGAATGATTCGGTAAACTTTAAAATAGGCCAAAGACGTGGTAAGGTAGCAAGTGAGCATGGTTGCAATAATTGCAACTCGCGTGCTTTTGCCATGGCTGTGTTAATCACAAGCTAAAACACGAAAAAACAACTGAAGGAATCGAAACGAGCAATATTATGATGAGAGTGAGACAACCACGACACGATGTGACTAAGGATCATCGAGACATGTACAGCCATCGTTCAACGGACATTGGTGTTATGAGGCAAATTGTTGTGCGGGCAATAAAGTAGATGGCAATACTGACTCCAGTTGTGTCTACAGCCTTAATAATTGAATCGCAATCTCTGCTGACAATGTACGCCAAGCCTATTGCGGCACACAGTGGCTGAGCAATGAGTCTTGTCAGACACAATTCAGTAACCGCTAAATCCACTAAAAATAATATGGATGGTGTTCTCGCAAAAGTCTTCTTCCAGATTACCGCTAAAATCACCGAATTGCCCGTCACTGCAACCGGTAATAAAATAGCAATAATGATGGCACATGAGAGATTAGGTTTGTAGCAGTAAAGGTCCGTTGCCATCGCGAATTTCATCTACCGAGTCACAAGAAAGAACTTTGTCTGGGATATAAAGCCGTGCTATTGAACATGGTCTGTTTTGTTAGAGCACGTCGATGAAGCTAGAGCCAGAATACAGGTCGAAATCCTTTTTCCTGATAGTTTTAACATCGATCGAGATAGTGTGAATTAAGTATTGCAGCGTTCACCTGCTGAAAATTTGTCTTTTTCTGTCTATATTTCCTTCATTGTATTCACATTATTACCTCTGTAATAAATTACCTCCGTCAAGGCTTTCCGACTAAACTGATGGTAGCGTAGGTTAAAATAGAAATACGCTAATTGAAATTTTACCTATCCAATTTGAATGCGCCGATGAAGTGGTACTAGTCAATTAGTTTCAAACAAAAAACTTTTAAAGTGAGGGCAAATGGAAGGGAAATTTCCTTTGAGGGTTTCTGAAAAATCTGAAAATTGTCGAAATTTCGAAATGCGGCACTTTAACCGAAAATCCCAGCGAAGAAAAATATATAGAACGTGACGGTAATTCCTGTTAAGAAATTTTCGAATACTTGGGTATTCATTGAGAATTCGAGAAATTGCTATTCGATTCGCAATCCTGTCTTCAAAAGAGTTTTGAGTATTCTGTATTTTGTGTCCCTACCTAATACATTGTATAGACTTTACTTCTGATTCTCAGGAAGACAAATCCTGAAATATTACTGAACTGTCCTTAAATGGCCCTTGAAAAAAGATCCGACGTCTAGACAATTCTTTTTAGCTTGGACTGTTAGAATGCAATGATTTAAGAAACACAGTTCAGTTGCATAGAAGCCACATCAATAATGGTGAATCTTAAAACATTTCGCCAATATTGAATTGGAATTGACATAAATGGAACCACAGAGTACTACTTTTATGTGGTACTGTTTATTATGCTACACCTGGTGGTTCTAACTTTTAAGTCTTGTGCATGGAACCCCAGTGTGTGACAATTCAAAAAATGCTATTGAGCAGTACTTCCATGTAGTACTGTTTTCATGTGGTACATGAGTTTGAAGGACATCTTCATGTCCGACCATTCAGATAAGAGGCGTTGAGCACTAGTTTCATTTATGTTTTATCTACTTCTTCTGCTGTTTCGTTCTTGAGAAAGACACTGAGTCCTTTGTTGGAAATAACCTGAGCGCAATTCACTTAGATCGAAGCCTCGCTCTTAAGTAGCAATCTCAAAACAATTGCTTGACTCCGTTACGAATATCATTCATCCTCCAAAGGTAAAGACTTGGATTGAGTGCAGAGGACAGGAATAAAAGTAACATAGACAAACCAAAGGCGACACCTAACTCTAAACTCCTCCCCCAAAAAAGAAACATGACAGTGGACACAACAAAAGGCAAGAAACAGACAGAAAATAGCAGTAGAATGTAAAGAATCGACACGACAGATTTCTTGAATTTTGCCAGATCTATTCCTGGTTGACCAAAGTTTTGAGACGTATCATGGACTTGCTGCTGATGATGCCGAATGATTTGATAAACTTTGAAATAGGCAAACGACGTGGTAACAAAACAAAAGAGCATCAGGGCCAGTGTCGTAGTATACACATCACGACTATAAGTTTCATACTTTACGTCGCTAAAAAGCCGTACAGCAACTAAGGGTACTGGTAGAACCAAAACCACGGCTATTGTAAGGTAGCCACGATGGGCTGTAACCAAGGATCGACGATACATGTGCAGCCATCGTTCGATGGATATTAGTGTTATAAAGACCATTGTAATACTAATAAAGTAAGTTGCACTTCCATTGCCAATTCCTAATAGGGCCAAAAAGAATTTGGGATTGTCGCAAACCTCTTTAGGTTGTGTTAACAGGATAAAATCGACTGCAACAACGAAAGGCTGGGCGACGAGTCCCGTGCACATATCTGCTATTACTAATCCACTCAGAAGAATATGGAATGGTGTTCTTACAAACGTCTTCTTCCAAATTGCCGCCAAGATGAGTGCATTTCCAACAACTGCCACCGGTGAAGAAACGGCAATTAATACGGAAGTCGAGAAAATAGCTGTGTAATAGAAAGATGAATTTCTCCAGTTTTCATCAATCGAGCTACAAGAAAAGGAAAGCGCCTGTTGTTGAGTGGACGCGTTACTGAACATGTCCCGTCTTTGGTCAACCTCGGTGAAAATGAACAAATTTTGTTCTCGTTATATCAACGAACACAAAATAATGTTTCACCAGGCAAGTTGATGGACTGCAAACAAAGACCTCTTCAGATTTCCGCCTGACAAAACAAATAGTGGCCTAAACCAAGTTCCATTAATGGACTACGTGACAATATAGAATGGCAGCTAAATTGGAAAAACGTTCAAGAAAGGCAATTAGCATTACTTTTCTTTCCGTGATAGCGAGAGAATTAATTTCGCAAAGGAAATGAGTTGCACACGCTCAATACAACAGGAAAAATGATTACAGAGGCACTTTCTATGTACGATGATTAATTATGTCTTTCTGTCTCTTAGGGTAAATGTGAACTGATGAAAATGGCTTTCAATAGGAAAAACAAATAATTCAAAACAACATTAATAAAGTCATATCTCTTCACCATATTTTCAGTGCTAGTTGCAGAAACATTTGGTCAAGAAACAACTGCTCTTTTGGGAAATATAAAATGTTATTTTTAAGTCAATTCCAAGAATAATGTTTACTTTGTGATTACATGGGGAACATTTCTATATATATTTTTAATTTTTCTGCGGATACTGAGCTGAGATAAAGGGACACTATAAGAAAAAGTAAGAAAATGGAATAAAACAACAAAAGAGGGATCACGATCACTATCTGGAGGTGGAAGCCGGTAACTGATTACTAAGGGCAACATACAGAAATCATGCTAGGAGGCATGCTGTTGAAAAGCAAAATAACATACAATTGAGACTGTCATGACAGGTGAAAGTCGATGAAGTTATCACTCCAGAATTTAATCTCACGACTTAGAATAATATTAACTGTAACTGTTCAAAAAGTATTTGTATGACTTTGGTGAAAAAGTCTTAGTTCTCGAACATCGATGCCTTGTTTCCATGCATGCTTTGAAAAAGCAATCATGATCACACAGTTCTAAACAGTTTGTAATAGCTGTTGCACTGAAGATGACGGATGTCTGTCGAACATGATTATACTTTACTTTGAAATTAAAAATGTCTTCTCTCTGATGTTACAAAACTCAAAGAAAATGCAGTTTAAATTCTAGTGGGGTCCGTAAGGAATACCATGGGGTAATTGATTCTTTTGAGAAAAAAAAAATGTTCAAGCAAACTGTTCATTGCGTCGCCTCACGTTTCTTACTTATTCCTACTACATAGAAGTACCGTCTTTCTAGAGGGATTTCCACTACACACGAACCCGTTTGCTCTGTTCATCAATCAATCTGGTTAAATTGTTCCTAAATGTATAAACTCTGTCAAGAAAACCTAACCCATGTTGTGCATTTCCAGATAAACCACATTCGAGATAAAAGATTTTTTTGATATTTTCTCTAAGTTCCCCTACACAATAGCTGTTTCACCCCACGGCGAATATCCTCCATTCTTCACAGGTAGAGGCTTGGATTGAGCGAAGACGACAAAAATATCATGATAGTGGACACGCTATCGGCTATTTATATTTCTGGACGTGTCTGGTCTAGACTTACATGATTCCACTAGAAACTACATGTTGAAGCGACCTTTGGGGAAATTAGCTGATCGCTCCAACACTCTTTGTTAGGTTGCTTCTCTTTTTATTTCCGCTATTGATGACTTCGGTACAACACTCACAACGTTCTCTTACTGCTACTCTTGACTGGTTACAGCAATTACTACAGCTACAAGGAGCTAACTCGTCACGTTCCTTTTAAAGGGACAACCACGTCATCCATCAAATCAATGTCAATCTGTCAATTAGGCTAACGTAATGTCATGCGCAGTTCGAATAAGGTTCTATTGCGACTGCGCACCAAGCTACTTAGCATATTTTCCTTCGAGGTTATCGAGGTTGACTAAAACATTTTCTACTTGAGCAATATAAAAGTCAGGTACAATCTTCGTTCTTACCGATTAAACGTTTAGGATAACACTAAGTTAAAAGATAAAAATTGTTGTTAAATATTTCATACAACATAAGTGTTACAAGATATAGGTTTGCAAACTCCCAGCTTCCTGGGCGGGATTTCCAATCAAAACTATCCATCTCATTAACTGGACATGCTCTTGGTACAAACATCCTCTAACGAGGTGCCGCTGCTATTGTATGGAATCTTTTCTTTAATTGGGTATCAAACACCTTGAAAAGGCAAATAAGAGTCTCTTAAATTCTATCAGTTTCACTAAAGCGTCCTGCTGCGTTACTAACAAATCACTGGACTTCAAATATTTTTGATTAATTTATTTATTTATTTTTACTGTACATTGTTATTAATTCACCTATTTTACCTATCATTATTTATTCAGCTATTGTAAATAAATTTTGGATCATGTATTATGTAGGATCTTATTGTAATTTATTATCTTAGATAGTGCAG
>NC_138159.1:3725200-3727700 GCF_964199315.1 Orbicella franksi | reverse complement strand
TTGCCTTTGAAATGTTAGCAGGATCAGCCTTTTGCCCGGTGCGTTCTCCTTCTTGGAACACTTCAGTAAGATAAGTTTTCTGAGCAGCCGTGAGGTTCTTTCTTGTCACTGTTGCTGACTTCAGAGCCACCCCATCGGTAGTGCCGGACCTTCATCCTCCAACGATATGATTAAATCTCCATCGACAGTTTCTGGAACGACACCAGCACCATACTCCAACTTGGCGGCGTACATTACCATCGCCTTGTCGTACAGGGTTTCGTGCTCTAGGGCATACTTGTGTGTGTCACAATCTAGATGTTTTTCTAACGACGAATATTGCTGGAAGGACTTGACACACCCCTCCTCTGGACAATGAAACAGCCCGCTTCTTTTCTCACTGCTTTCTTCATCACTGTCTTCCTCTGTTGCTGAAGCCAATTCTGTTGTTTGCTCTGGGCGTTGTCTGGCTTTGACGGCTTCGAAAGAAACGTGGGAGCTCGCATTATCTGCCAGCTTGTTTAAATGAGGCAGAGGGCTACTGCTTGTTTGGCCAAAATTGCTCCAGGGTAAAAATTTACCGCAGCCAATTCCATACGCTCGCCACACTTGCATACCGTCGTTACTGTATTCAATGTTGTTAATGAAACTGACTCCTTCCCACTTCACTGGTACTGACTTTGCAGTAGGTTGCCGACCACTCACTGTCACGCTGACTCCAGCCATTCCGCCAGATGACTCGATAGCAGTCATCATTTGTGAGGCTGTCTCGATGTCATGGCCAGCATTGACATATATTCTCATGTGACTTTTTATTGTGGCGGCTTTACGGTCACATGAGCCTTTTCCGCTTTGGGGGTCTGAAAAGTCAACGCGCTTCAGATTGGCTTCCATGTTTGGTTGCCACTCGGTGGACCGATAGTAACGTTGATGCACAATGATAGCACCCGGCGTTATCTTGCCTGAGACAAACAGAGTTTATTTCTGGCATGATTTCCTTAAGTTGGGTGAAAACGTCGCCAATAATGGCAAGAACGGTTGAACTATCCTGAG
This sequence comes from Orbicella franksi, assembly GCF_964199315.1. Classification (NCBI taxonomy): domain Eukaryota; kingdom Metazoa; phylum Cnidaria; class Anthozoa; order Scleractinia; family Merulinidae; genus Orbicella; species Orbicella franksi. The sequence continues at coordinate 3,726,668 of NC_138159.1, read as the reverse complement.
TGCAGCTTTCAAAAGAATGCACGAAAGTTAACATTTCAGTTTCATTATTGGCATTGTTTCTCATAGCTACACTGATATGCCAAGGAATTCCACGCTTCCCAAACCAGTCGCTTTGACTTTCCCGGAATTTTCTTGGCAAAAACTTCATTGCCCAGTCCATAGTAAGAAAAACGGACTTTGCATCCAGATTTTCAAGAATTTCGTGCCTTGCCGCATCCTGGTTTATAGACCGAAGAAGGTGGGCCTTCCAAGCTTGAATATTCTGTCTCGCCTCTGATATTTTGTACTCCATCTCGTCTCGTTCTTCATCGCAGTCAACACTACCAAGGACTTCCTGGATTTCATGGAATACAGTAGGGAGTATCTCGCATCTGTCACAGGACCCGACCCGACTTTTTGATCATGCGCAGAGATTCGTTTCGTATTCTCAGCTAATACGATTTGTCAAATTGGAAGGGAAGTCCGTGAATCAAGGACTTCCCCTGTTGGACCCACCCAGAGGTCGCGATTCTTAATGCTGACCAAAAGGATCGCGGCCTCTGGGACGAGAATGAAACAAGTGATGAAGCTATTGGTTCCTCTTGGGTTTATCCAGTTTAAAAATTTGTTCAAAATTATCATCGTCGTCGTCGTTGTCGTCGTCATCATCATCATCATCATTATTATTATTATTATTATTGTACTGAGTTGTTTCTACTTACATTGTTTAGTAAAAATTGTAAATCATGCATATGAACGTAACGATTCAGCTGCCTTCTGGAAAGTGGGTGAGGCCTATGCTTCACATGATAATTATAAAATATACGCCTATATCATAAAATGACCACGTTTTAAGACAAAATGCATCAAATATGAATAAACTAAAGCATTGGGAGGAATGCCCAGGAATTTCAGAAATGTTCCGTCCACTAGTTCGCGTTTCGGAAATTCAATAATTTTCGGGTTTTCGAACACTTTCCAATAATATTTCCGTGCCATTTGCCTCCCTTGCGAAAGTCCCGTAACTCTTGGTTGAATGGAAAGTTCCCTCGGGTAACATCGACTTTAGGAGTAACAAGATATGACTGATATTTTTCTTCCGTCAAACTAAAGCTAATGCACTCGTGGAAAACCCTTACCTTGTAGTCACCTTTAAGGTAGCGTTTAGCTAGTTGAAGTTTCTCTTTCTGTACTTTGGCCTACGTGAAACCTTTTCCATAGTCATCTCCAAGTTTGTCAACTACCTTTTCCAATTCGTCAAAAGCTTTGGCTCCAGCTGCTGAAACATAGTCCAAGCCCTGCAGGGATTTCCTCGTGGAAGCGGAACATACACTGAGAACTTTGCATAGCGTACTGCGACTCATTGGCGTAAAACCCACATCTTTGCAGTAGCCAAGATACTGCAGTACAATGTGCTCAGGGATGAGACTTCGTACAACATTGGGAACCTTTATTTCGGCGTTTGATGAAAGCTTCAATGTTTTCTCAC